>NC_074666.1:88922472-89059972 GCF_029448725.1 Salvelinus fontinalis
CCCGTTTGCGACCAAGCTTTAACTTCCTGACTGATGCCTTCAGATGTTGCTTCAATATATCCACATAATGTTCCTCCTCATTATGCCATCTATATTGTGAAGTGCACCAGTCCCTCCTTCAGCAAAGCACCCCCACAACATGATGCTGCCACCCCCGTGCTTCACGGTTGGGATGGTATTCTTCGGCTTGCAATCCTCCCCTTTTTCCTCCAAACATAACGATGGTCATTATGGCCAAACAGTTCTATTTTTGTTTTATCAGACCAGAGGACATTTCCCTAAAAAGTACGATCTTTGTCCCCATGTACCCACCGTAGTCTGGCTTTTTTATGGTGGTTTTGGAGCAGTGGCTTCTTCTTTGCTGAGTGGCCTTTCAGGTTATGTCGATATAGGACTCGTTTTACTGTGGATATAGATACTTTTATACCTGTTTCCGTCCAGCATCTTCACAATGTCTTTTGCTGTTGTTCTGTGATTGATTTGCACTTTCTGCACCAAAGTACGTTCATCTCTAGGAGACAGAACACGTCTCCTTCCTAAGCGATATGACGGCTGCGTGGTCCCATGGTGTTTATATTTGCATAATATTTTTTGTACAGATGAACGTGGTACCTTCAGGCGTTTGGAAATTGCTCCCAAGGATGAACCAGACTTGTGGAGGTCTACAATATTTTGGTCTTGGCTGAAGTCATTAGATTTTCCCATGATGTCAAGCAAAGAGGCACTGAGTTTGAAGGTAGGCCTTGCAATATATCTTCAGGTACACCTCCAATTGACTCAAATGACTTCAATTAGCCTATCAGAACTTCTAAATCATGACATTTTCTGTCATTTTCCAAGCTGTTTATTGGCACAGTCAACTTAGTGTATGTAAACTTCTGACCCACTGGAATTGTGATACAGTGAATTATAAGTGAAATAATCTGTCTGTAAACAATTGTTGGAAAATGACTTGTGTCATGCACAACGTAGAGGTCCTAATTGACTTGCCAAAACTATAGTTTGTGGACAAGAAATTTGTGGAGTGGTTGAAAAACGAGTTTTAATGACTTCAACCTAAGTGTATGTAAACTTCCGACTTCAACTGTATATCAAATCAAGTTTAATTGTCACGTGCCCCGAATACAACAGGTGTAGTACAGTGACCTTACAGTGAAATGACTTACAGGCTCTAACCAGCAGCGCAATTTTTATGTAAAAAAAAGGTATTAGATGAACAATAGATAAGTAATGAAATAAAAACAACAGTAAAAAAGACAGTGAAAAATAACAGTAAATATGTATACATATATATCTCTTCCCCCTCTCTCTCTTCCCCCCCTCTCTTTTCTATCTTTCACCAATAACAAATCCAACTCTTCATCAGATTACAGCCGTGGTTCTCCAAGGCCACCGTCCCCACACTGAGAGACTGGAGCAGATGGCATATCTCGGACTGCGTGTATAACAAAGCAACAGATTGAGAGTGGCATTACACACCATTAAATGCCCCACAAAACACACAGCTATTCAGGGAAAAAATGAAGACCTTTCCTGAATTTCTATGTTTCACTCACACAACTATTTCAGAGAGACCTTCACTTCTCGCTCTCTGCTGTCAAGCGCCAGTCAAAAATGCCACATCTCAGAATAGAAGACGTGACAGTTATTGAGATGAATTGGAGTCAGGACTGCCATGGTTGGACAGAGTCACCCACGCCTGTAATAAGTCACAACTCATTATGCCTGTCGCCCACGCAACACCTACCTAGTCTATAGAGGGATGGGAATCAACATTCTAATAATAAGACCACATATAGCCTATGTTGTCGGCTTTGCAATTTGAAAATGATCCTTTTTGTCGTTTTGAAATGTACATAAACACCAACGAATGGTTGTAAATGGTTGTAAATCTCTTTTGTTTAGATACAAGACACTCCCATCCTAGGAGAGCAATATAATCCCTGACCAATGGAGTGGGGCCATATGATTTCACCACATATTTGTTTGCTGTGATAACATCTCCAGCTGCCTCTGTGGAGCCTGGTCCACCCCCATCCAGCAGCAGGGGTTTGTGGGAAAGGTCATCCACTCATCCACTCTGGATCATTTCATATTAATGGTAATGTGTGGAGTGATGGATTCTGTCTGGTGGCTAGTCAACCGACTCCATTTCTTATTTCATGCATACCTAAATTAATTTTACTCTCAAGCAAGGTAATAACCAGGCCAAAGAGTTCAGTGCATTTGGAAAGTATTCAGACTCGTTGGCTTTTTCCACATTTTGTTACGTTACAGCCTTATTCTAAAATGGATTAAATCATTTTTATTCTTCATCAATCTACACACAATACCCCATAATGACAAAGCAAAAACAGGTATTTACAAATGTTTGCAAATTTATATAAAAAACTAAACAGAAATAACACATTTACATAAGTATTCAGACCCTTTACTCAGTAATTTGTTGAAGCACCTTTGGCAGCGATTAGGGCCTCGCGTCTTCTTGGGTATGACCCTACAAGCTTGGCACACCTGTATTTGGTGAGTTTTTCCCAATCTTCTCTGCAGATCCTCTCAAGCTCTGTCAGGTTGGATGGGGAGCTTCGCTGTACAGCTTTTTTCAGGCCTCTCCAGAGATGTTCGATCGGGATCAAGTCCAGGATCTGACTGGGCCATTCAAGGCCATTCAGAGACTTGTCCCAAAGTCACTCCTGCATTGTCTTGGCTGTGTGCTTAGGGTCTTTGTCCTCTAGGAAAGGGAACCTTTGCCCCAGTCTGAGGTCCTGAGTGCTCTGGAGCAGGTTTTCATCAAGGATCTCTCTGTACTTTTCTCCGTTATTTTTTCCCTTAATCCTGACTAGTCTCCAAGTCCCTGCCCCTGAAAAACATCCCCACAGCATGATCCTGCCACCACCATGTTTCACAGTACGGATGGTGCCAGGTTTCCTCCAGACGGGTCGCTTGGCATTCAGACCAAGGTGTTCAATCTTGGATTCATCAGACCAGATAATCTTGTTTTTCATGGTCTGAGAGTCTTTTAGGTGCCTTTTGTCAAATTCCAAGCGGGTGGTTTCTGTCTGGCCACTCTACCATAAAGGCCTGATTGGTGGAGTGCTGCAGAGATGGTTGTCCTTCTGGAATGTTCTCCCATCTCCACAGAGGAACTCTGGAGCTCTGTCTGAGTGACCATTGGGTTCTTGGTCGCCTCCCTGACCAAGGCCCTTCTACCCCGATTGCTCAGTTTGGCCGGGCAACCAGCTCTAGGAAGAGTATTGGTGGTTCCTAATTTCTTCCATTTAAGAATGATGGAGGCCACTGTGTTCTTTTGGACCTTGAATGCTGCAAACATTTTTTGGTACCCTTCCCCAGATCTGTTTCTCAACACAAACCTGTCTCGTAGCTCTACATACAATTCCTTCGACCTCATGGCTTGATTTTTGCTCTGACAAGCATTGTCAACTGTGGGACCTTTTATAGACAGGTTTGGAACCCTGACCTGTTCACCGGACGTGCTACCTGTCCCAGACCTGCTGTTTTCAACTCTCTAGAGACAGCAGGAGCGGTAGAGATACTCTCAATGATCGGCTATGAAAAGCCAACTGACATTTACTCCTGAGGTGCTGACTTGATGCACCCTCCACAACTACTGTGATTATTATTATTTGACCATGCTGGTCATTTATGAACATTTGAACATATTGGCCATGTTCTGTTATAATCTCCACCCGGCACAGCCAGAAGAGGACTGGCCACCCCTCATAGCCTGGTTCCTCTCTAGGTTTCTTCCTAGGTTTTGGCCTTTCCTAGCCACCGTGCTTCTACACCTGCATTGCTTGCTGTTTGGGGTTTTAGGCTGGGTTTCTGTACAGCACTTTGAGATATCAGCTGATGTAAGAAGGGCTATATAAATAAATTTGATTTGATTTGTGTGCCTTTCCAAACCATGTCCAATCAATTGAATTTACCACAGGTGGACTCCAATCAAGTTGTAGAAACATCTCAAATATGATCAATGAAACAGGATGCACCTGAGCTCAATTTTGAGTCTCATAGTAAAGGGTCTGAATACTTATGTAAATAAGGTATTTTGTTTTAATTTATATTACATATTTTTTTATCTGTTGATGTGCCCTTGAGGAAGGCAATAAACCCTAATTGCTCTTGTAATCGCTCTGGATGAGAGCATCTGCTAAGTGACTTAAATGTTAAAACTAATTTGCTCTGTGAGGTTTATTTGATCGAAGTTTAGGTTGTTACGAATGTACTCATATAAGCAGTCCGCCAACTTTGAGAAAATTATTTCAAATCAGAGTTTTATGCCTGTTGTTCAGACGCGTGCCCTCTCATTGGCTAGAATGTCCCCGCCTGATCCCACCTCCTCAGGCCTGCCTTCCACCATTGCAGACATTTATTCCCATTGTTAGCGTGTTCAGTCCAGTATCTTGTCGGTATATAGATACTTTGATCACTAACACTAGCTATCACAAGCTAACAGGGAAAAAAGTGCAAGGTAGCTAGCTTGATTAATCTTACATGTAAACTTACTACGAAAGTTAAAAAGCATTGTATTGGTATAAACGTGGTCGAGAGAAAGTTTCCTACCAGAATATTTTTTGCACCAGTCTCAGCACTATTCCTTTCAAATCCAAATTGAGATTGACTTTCAAATTTAAACCTATGTGTTTGCCTGTGCCTGTGTGTATGAGTGAGTATATGTCCATAATATACATGTGTAGGCCTGTGTATGTTTGTTTCAGAGCTCAGGATTTATTTCAGGTCTCCTGGGTGAAATATATAGAGTAGGCCTGAGCATCCTTTCATTCATACATCATTCAGCTCATTTCTGCCCACCTGTCCTCTCTCTCTCTCTCTGAATTAACTGAAGAGTGGATAGTATGCTCCCTGGGGGATGCCGGTAATTGTGTTGTAGATATGAACAATTCATACCTTTAGGATAGTGTGTGTGTGTGTGTGTGTGTGTGTGTGTGTGTGTGTGTGTGTGTGTGTGTGTGTGTGTGTGTGTGTGTGTGTGTGTGTGTGTGTGTGTGTGTGTGTGTGTGTGTGTGTGTGTGTGTGTGTGTGTGTGTTGTTGTCACGCCCTGACCATAGTTTGCATTGTATGTTTCTATCTTTTGTTTTGTCAGGGTGTGATATGAGTGGGCATTCTATGTTGTATGTCTAGTTTGTCTGTGTCTATGTGTTTGGCCTGATATGGTTCTCAATCAGAGGCAGGTGTTAGTCGTTGTCTCTGATTGGGAGCCATATTTAGGTAGCCTGTTTTGTCTTTGTGGGTTGTTGGTGATTGTTCCTGTGTTTGTGTTCACTATTACGGGACTGTTACGTTTTCGTTTGTTTGTCGGTTTATTGTTTCGTTCGTTGTTTAAGTATTCTTATTAAAATGAATACTCACCACGTTGCATCTTGGTCCTCCTCTCTTTCGCCCGACAAAGAACATTACAGTTGTTCCTTGTGACCATTTTATCTCTACTCCATTTGGAATAAACACTCAATATATGAAGGCGTAATGGTATCAATCACTAGCATTAAAAATGTATCATCACATAATGATTGACATGAGACCAGCAGTTTACAGTAGCACTTTGACATACACAGTTTGGTATTTAATCAAAGCAGAAATGTGGTTTTGGGGGGAATTCCATTTTTCAAAAATCAGGAAAAAAAACTGTCAAATCTGTCATTTTGTTTTCATTTGCTGATTATACAATTTTGAAATGTAAAAAATATAAGGAATCGCCTCCCATCATATTCACTCTACTTCCTAGTCCGTTACCAAAGGTGATTAGAGGACAGCATGGACATGGAACCCATTCCTATTCTCTGAGTGTCCTGCTGTCAAAATCACTGCCTGATGAATAGCTAGCGATGCTAGGCTACAGTACGTGCTATAGTACATCCTAGTCATCACTGTGTTGGCTGGAATGTTGAGTGGCTCGCTGTTAGCCACACGCTAACACATTTGTGTGCTTCATTAGTGTTGTCTGTCAGCATCGAGTGTGACGATTACTCAACAGAGTTCATTTGCATAAGCTGTGGCGTCCGGTTACAGGATTTACACACAGACACACACACACACACACAGTTGTTCTCACAGACGTGGCTTGGAGAGGGTCACAACATTGACGCAAAATATTCACATACACATGTATGCACACACACAAAAACACACACACGCACACAAACACTCCTCTCTTACCATCACTTACTCTCTGTCTGTTACACATGCAACCCACCCACACCCAGGGTCCCAGGCTGGCAGGTGGGCGGGAAGGCAGGCAGGTTCACAGGAATGATGTGGTGTCATGGGCAGGGTCAAGGCAATGGCATTGATCCTCCACTGGGGGCTAATTCATTTTTTGTACAGGCAGATTAACCCTCTGGGCATCGCCGTTGCTCCAAAGGCCTGCTGGGTAATGAAGTCTGCCACTTATCATTTAAGACACTGGGAGTGTGACACGTACGAGGCCTCTATCTCACAGCTGGGATGACCCTCACTTTTATCTCTGTCTCCCACTCTGTCTCCCACTCTGTCTGTCTGTCTGTCTGTCTGTCTGTCTGTCTGTCTGTCTGTCTGTCTGTCTGTCTGTCTGTGCTCTCTCTCCTTTAGTCATTTACTCTATCTGTATATCTCTGTCTTGTGATGACCCTTTCGTTCTGTACATCAGTCTCTTGCTGGTATTTTTCTCAGTTCTTGTCTCTCTCTTTCTGTTTATCTGTAAAGGTCATCTCATCTTCTGTCCTTCTCTTCACCCTGTGTTTTCCTCTAATTTTCTCTCCCCCATTCTCTCTCTTTCTCTTTCTTTCTCTCTCTTGCTCTGTCTTCCCCTCTCTTCCCCCATCTCTGCACCCCCCCTCTCTCTCTCTCTTTCTCTCTCTCGCTCTCTCTCTCGATCACTCTCTCTCACTCACTCTCTGTCCCTCTCTTTCATCCTCTAAGTGACAGCACAGTGAGCGTAACTCTAATAAATCTCCCTTTTTACCCACCTCCTCACCCACTGACCCCCCCCCCCCCCATCCCCCACCTGCTCAAATGGCAGCGGTAGGCCAGAGTAATTCATCACCTTTTCCTCCCCCCCTTTAAGCCGTATAAATCTCCTGCGCTGCTATCGACTGAGCAGCCTCACATGTTTATCCCTTCCATCAGTCTAGCCATGTCTACAGCTACTTCTCATTTTCCTTGATCCTCTCAATGGCTCAGGCCGCTGGGCTAGCTCTCAATTTTCTTTGTCTGCAGACAGGCAGACAGACAAATAGGCAGACAGACAGACAGACAGACAGACAGGGAGGCAGGGAGGCAGGGAGGCAGGGAGGCAAGCAGACAGACAGACAGACAGGGAGGGAGGCAGGGAGGCAAGCAGACAGACAGGCAGGAAGGCAGGGAGGCAAGCAGACAGACACGCAGACAGAAAGACAGGGAGACAGGCAGGCAGACAGGCAAGCAGACAGACACAGACAAGCAGGCAAGCAATCATACAGACAGGCAGACAGACAGAGACTAAAAACGACTAAAAACCAAGTCTGCTTCCCTCCAGGGGACCCCTGTTTAATTATTTCTGGTCAGTGCAGATCAAAGACTTAGAAAGACAACTCCACAGCCAAAAACCCACTTTTAGAATGGGCAGTGCCATTGAGGACTTTCACCATTTTGAGGTAGTCAACTGGGTGGGACTTCCTATTGGTTAAGGAAAGATCACATACTTCCATCCAGGCCATCAGGAGGCATCAGCCAATTAATTATACCTGTGAGCAAACATTCCAAAACTGTAGGTGGCAGTAAATCACCAACCTTGGCTTTATACCTGTTCAAACAACACACTCCAGGTGGCATTATGCACTGTTTCAGTTTGTTTACCAACTCATAGAAGTAGTAGAATAGGAAGATGGACTACTTCAAAATGGAGATGGCCTCAATGGCACTGCCCGTGCTCTCACAGATGCCATTTTGGGACAGACACAAAGAAAAGCTGTCTGTTTATCTCTATTGTGCCAGTGGAGGAGATGAGGACAGGAGGCGACTGTGGACTACTGAGGGTCAGTCCCAGCATGAGGTGTTTTCTCCTTCTCACCTTTGTTGTCATCAGAAGCAGCAATGTTCTGTCAAAAGTTTTATCCCTGAGGAGAGAGTCCATTCTGAATACAGTATCAGCTTCACATTGTATAGGCATATAGCATTTGATAGATTATCAGTTTTAAGTTTTGTTGATGCAGAGAGTCATGATTCAGAAAGTCATGATCCAGAAAATCATGATCCAGAATGGCATGATCCAGAATGGCATGATCCTCTGCTCAGTTAGTGGAGAATGGTGCTTGTAACACCAGGATAGTGGTTTCGATTCCTGGGTCCACCCACACATACATACAAAATGAATGCACGCATGACTATAAGTCACTGGATAATAGTGTTTGCTAAATGACATATACTTTGATAAGCTACTTTGATGATGTAACAAAGACCCCAGATTAAGTTCCATGCATATAGAGATGTTCTAGAAAAGACTATTCATCAACATTTATACAACTCTATAATGATCTGGAATCCCCCCACCCCACCCCATTTGATGACTCCAGGTGGGCTTTTATGGTCACAGATCTGTGTCACGACTTCCGCCGAAGTTGGTGCCTCTCCTTGTTCTGGCGGCGTTCGGCAGTCGACGTCACCGGTTTTCTAGCCGCCACCGATCTACGTTTCATTGTCCATTTGTTTTGTCTTTATTGTACACACCTGGTTTCCATTACATTATTATTTATTCCCTATTTAACCCTCTGGTTCCCACATGGCTTTGTGTTCGCTATTTCTGTGAGCTGGAGTGTTTTTCCCTGCGTGGAATTATTTAGTTGTTTATTCGAGTAAAGTACGCTTTTTACTCAGTTGTGTGTCCTGCGCCTGACTTCGTCCTGCCTGCTGCACATTGACATTTGACAATCTTTTCCTCTTTTAGCCCTGTCCCCTCCTCCTCCTCTCCTCCTCCTCCTCCCCTCCTCCCATCCATCCTCAGCCCTTTGTGGGAGAAGAAAATCAATATGAGATGGAGGGGAGAGTGCAGGGAAGTATAGTTAATATCACCATAATGCATCATCATTATACAACGGTCTGAAAAACCAGGCCCTATTTAAGCCAGGAATATTTTTTCCCCCATAATTGAGATTCAGTGTTTTTAGCTTTTTGCTGATGGGGTTGTCAAGGTGAGAGTCCATCAACAGAAAAAACATGTGTGAGAAAGCAAAAATCTGTAAACTAATTACAGTATGGTGTGTGTGTATGTGTGTGATGGGTGTGCTGTGTGTAGTGTGTGTGTGTGTGTGTGTGTGTGTCAGTGCCGTGTGTAAGTGTGTGGTGATGGGCAATTCTCAAGCACTTACTGGTGATGGAGCTGGCGAGTAGCTAGGCCACCCCATCACCAGCCACCCAGGGAGCAGTGAATATGAGTGGGAGGTCAGGTCCTCATGCAGGCTGAGTGGAGGGAATGGTCTCTGCTGGGGGCCGGTGTCAGAGAGAGAGAGAAGGCCCTAAAGGCTACAACTCTAGTCTAACACCTACTCTAACTCTAGAAGTCCTCCTGACTTCAAAGTCTGGAATGGCTCTTTGATGTTGTTGGCTTGATGTGTCGATAATGGTTGGCCCTTCTCTGTGGTGTTCTCACTTAAACACCTAGACACACAGCTAAACACAACCCCCCCCCAAGAGTGTCGCCGGAGGAAATGGCTGCCGTTTTACGATCTCCTAGTCAGTTGTGCTATTGGGTGTGTTTTTGTGTTATTTGTAACTTATTTTGTACATAATGTTTCTGCCACCGTGTCTTATGACCGAAAATAGCTTCTAGATATCAGGACAGGGATTACTCACCCCGTAATGGAGGAATACTTTTTCTCCAACGAGTCGGACAGGAAGGATTTACTTCAGAAGTCCGATAAGGCACTCATACCTGTCATTCGCAGGAGAAAGAGACGGAGATATCAGGGACGACACTTATTTTTCTTAAAACCTCTTAGAGCATTGTTGGTTAAGGGCTTGTAAGTAAGCATTTCCCTGTAAGGTCTACTACACCTGTTGTATTCGGCGCGTGTGACAAATAACATATAATTTGATTTGAAGAGTCGATTGACGTACTGGTGCATCAATCTAAGTTACATAAAAAAACAATCAAAATCCATCAGTTTAAACTAGAGATATTGTTTTTTTTTGCATTGGATGCGTCTCAATCAACCACATCCGCCAGCATGGCGTTTCTGCATCTGTGTTGAAAGGTGTCAGGGCTAGAGCGGTGTTTATCAGACCATGAGACATCCCATCTGTGTTGAAAGGTGTCAGAGCTAGAGCGGTGTTTATCAGACCATGAGACACCCCATCTGTGTTGAAAGGTGTCAGAGCGGTGTTTATCAGACCATGAGACACCCCATCTGTGTTGAAAGGTGTCAGAGCTAGAGCGGTGTTTATCAGACCATGAGACATCCCATCTGTGGTGAAAGGTGTCAGAGCTAGAGCGGTGTTTATCAGACCATGAGACACCCCATCTGTGGTGAAAGGTGTCAGAGCTAGAGCGGTGTTTATCAGACCATGAGACATCCCATCTGTGGTGAAAGGTGTCAGAGCGGTGTTTATCAGACCATGAGACATCCCATCTGTGGTGAAAGGTGACAGAGCTAGAGCGGTGTTTATCAGACCATGAGACACCCCATCTGTGGTGAAAGGTGACAGAGCTAGAGTGCTGTTTGTCAGACCATGAGACATCCCATCTGTGGTGAAAGGTGACAGAGATAGACCGGTGTTTGTCAGACCATGAGACGTCCCATCTGTGGTGAAAGGTGACAGAGCTAGAGCGGTGTTTGTCAGACCATGAGACGTCCCATCTGTGGTGAAAGGTATCAGAGCGGTGTTTATCAGACCATGAGACATCCCATCTGTGTTGAAAGGTATCAGAGCGGTGTTTATCAGACCATGAGACATCCCATCTGTGGTGAAAGGTGTCAGAGCTAGAGAGGTGTTTGTCAGACCATGAGACACCCCATCTGTGTTGAAAGGTGTCAGAGCTAGAGAGGTGTTTGTCAGACCATGAGACGTCCCATCTGTGGTGAAAGGTGACAGAGCGGTGTTTATCAGACCATGAGACATCCCATCTGTGGTGAAAGGTGTCAGAGCTAGAGCGCTGTTTGTCAGACCATGAGACGTCCCATCTGTGGTGAAAGGTGTCAGAGCTAGAGAGGTGTTTGTCAGACCATGAGACATCCCATCTGTGTTGAAAGGTGTCAGAGCGGTGTTTATCAGACCATGAGACACCCCATCTGTGTTGAAAGGTGTCAGAGCGGTGTTTATCAGACCATGAGACATCCCATCTGTGGTGTAGGGTGTCAGAGCGGTGTTTATCAGACCATGAGACACCCCATCTGTGGTGTAGGGTGTTAGAGCGGTGTTTATCAGACCATGAGACACCCCATCTGTGGTGTAGGGTGTCAGAGCGGTGTTTATCAGACCATGAGACACCCCATCTGTGGTGTAGGGTGTCAGAGCGGTGTTTATCAGACCATGAGACACCCCATCTGTGGTGTAGGGTGTCAGAGCGGTGTTTATCAGACCATGAGACGTCCCCAAAATCGGTTTTCTCATGTAAACATGTAAACGTCCAAACAGTTTGACCTACAAACTTGGAAAGGGGAGACTCTCACGAGCATGCTAGTTCTCAAGAACATGATGGTGTTCTCCTTGTCAGGAGACCCGTCTGAAGCAGGTACCGTCAATACGCCAACTTCTGTTTGGTAGCATCCGAATCGTTTGGGACTCGACCACAAAATACATTAAAATATATATACATATACACTAATGTTCAAAAGTTTGGGGTCACTTAGAAATGTCCTTGTTTTTTGTGTCTCTACTTTTTTGTCCATTAAAATAACATCAAATTGATCAAAAATACAGTGTAGACATTGTTAATGTTGTAAATGAGTATTGTAGCTGGAAACGGCAGATTTTTTTATGGAATATCTACATAGGCGTACGGAGGCCCATTATCAGCAACCATCACTCCTGTGTTCTAATGGCACGTTGTTAGCTAATCCAAGTTTATCATTTTAAACGGCTAATTGATCATTAGAAAACCCTTTTGCAATTATGTTAGCACAGCTGAAAACTGTTGTCCTGATTAAAGAAGTAATAAAACTGGCCTTCTTTAGACTAGTTGAGTATCTGGAGCATCAGCATTTGTGGGTTCGATTACAGGCTCAAAATGGCCAGAAACAAAGAACTTTCTTCTGAAACTTGTCAGTCTATTCTTGTTCTGAGAAATGAATGCTATTCCATGTGAGAAATTGCCAAGAAACTGAAGATCTCGTACAACATTGTGTACTACTCCCTTCACAGAACAGCGCAAACTGGCTCTAACCAGAATAGAAAAAGGAGTGGGAGGCCGGTGCACAACTGAGCAAGAGGACAAGTACATTAGAGTGTCTAGTTTGAGAAATAGATGCCTCACAAGTCCTCAACTGGTAGCTTCATTAAATAGTACCCGCAAAACACCAGTCTCAACACCAGTGAAGAGGTGACTCCAGGATGCTGGCCTTCTAGGCAGAGTTGCAAAGAAAAAGCCATATCTCAGACTGGCCAATAAAAAGAAAAGATTAAGATGGACAAAAGACCTCTGCCTAGAAGGCCAGCATCCCAGAGTCACCTCTTCACTGTTGACTGAACACAGGAGTGATGGTTGCTGATAATGGGCCTCTGTATGCCTATGTATATATTCCATAAAAATCTGCCGTTTCCAACTACAATGGTCATTTACAAATTTTATATGTATATAATGAATGAGTGATGGTACAGAACGGCATAGGCAAGATGCAGTAGATGGTATCGAGTACAGTATATACATATGAGATGAGTAATGTAGGGTATGTAAACATAAAAGTGCATAGTTTAAAGTGGCTAGTGATACATGTATTACATAAAGATGGCAAGATGCAGTAGATGATATAGAGTACAGTATATACATATACATTATATTAAGTGGCATTGTTTAAAGTGGCTATATACATTATATATTTCACTTCAAAACCCTGTTTACTTTCCTTTTTGCCATTATGAATGTGTTATTCAAAGTGTTTCTAAGGGCTTTAGTAGTAAAGGCCCAAATAAATATTAAATTAATAATGAATTATTTTATATCGTTCTGGGATACCTAAAGGGGTCCTAAAATTCTAAATCAAATAGCTAAATGATCCATAGTATGACCATCTTAAAACAATTTCACGTCACCTTAGCACCCCCCCCCCCCACCCCAACGTCTTAGACTCTGAAGAATTTGATCAAAGGGCCTCCTTTCCAGACCAGTGTGTCACAGCTCTGCCTGTGCCGTGAGTAACATGAGTCATGTGGGCTACACAACTCTAGGACCCCGAATAAATCAACCCCAGATACCACTTACTCAGGGTATTTTTACTCTGCCAGCGAGCATGTCTGAAGGGCCATGGTATTGATGTTTTGTTTCACACATTACAGATTAGATATTTATTACGCATGTTACATTGTAGATACGCTATGTTTATCCTCACAGTGTATCCTTGCAGGAGGAATAATTTGTCACCAGTTCTGATTGAACAGGGCTCTACTGTACTGTTGCAGCAGGTATACTTGCTCAGAGACAGTACCTCCTCTCCTCTGTGGCCAGTGCTAAGGGCCAGTGGTCTGAGTTGGAGGCCTCCACTATGGGGGTGTTGGCCTAGCTGCCTGATTGACTGTCTGGGGCAGCTGCTGCTGTGTTGCTGTGTTGCTGTGCTGATCTCAGGCCTAGCAGTAATGAGAAGGCCAGCTGCGTCTCTGCTTGGGTTTGTTCACTAAAAAGCATGGCCATCACAACAGGGGTCAAACACGACAGGTAGGCTGCTGGTTCAGCAAGAGTGAGTGCATGAGGTGCAAGTGAACACGCGCACACTACTCAATAACAAGTGTGTGAGCGTGGACGTGTGTGAAACTAGCTCTCACAGTCTCATGTCAGAATTAGACATTCATCCGTGTTTCTTAAATGTCAAATTTCAAAGTTGTTCCAAATGTCAAAGTTAAGGTTAAGCTTAGGCATTAGATCTGAATTCTTAAGGTTAGGCATTAACTCCGAATGGTTAAGGTAAGGGTTAAGATTTGGGATAGGCTTAAAACAAAAATACATATAACTAAAAAGTAAAACGTTTATATTGCTGGATTCAAACTTGCAACCATTGGAATCAGAAGCTTACACCCATCCACCTTCCCTGTCCACAATGCCTCTACTAAAACCCAAACCTACTTGAAAAGAACGCTCACCATTGACCCTAGTGGCTAGTTTCCACGTCAGCTCCCGACATCCTCAGACATGGATGGACATTGAATGCTGACTTGCACTTTGACGGAATTGCATTGAGGTAACTTTTTTATTCATTTTATTGCACGCTTATTTAGCAAGGAAACGGTACCTTGAAGCAATTTTACAAGACAGACCTGACAAAACAATAGCAGCACAAGTAGAAAGACCTTTAACCATTAGGAAAATAAAATAGAGCTGCCTCTTTATCAGTGATCAGGAGCAATGTCTACTCCAGACATTAAATACGGTGTCAGGTAGCCTAGCAGTTAAGAGCGTTGGGCCAGTAACCGAAAAGTTGCTGGTTTGAATCCCCGAACTGACTAGGTGTCACGTTCGTCGTAGTGATGAGACCAAGGCGCAACGTGATATGCATACATTCTCTTTAATTAAACGAATGAACACTGCACAAACTAACAAAGTAACAAAACTAACGTGAAGCTATATAACACGAGTGCTGACAGGCAACTACACATTGACAAGAACCCACACAACCTAAATGGAAAATGGCAACCTAAATAGGATCCCCAATCAGAGACAACGATAAACAGCTGCCTCTGATTGGGAACCAATTCAGGCCACCATAAACCTACAATATGCCTAGACTTACTAACACACCTAGACATACAAATACACTAGACAATACAAAACAATCATACCCACCCTCGTCACACCCTGACCTGACCAAAAATAATACAGAAAACATAGAATACTAAGGTCAGGGCGTGACACTAGGTGAACAATCTGTCGATGTGCCCTTGAGCAAGGCACTTAACCATAATTGCTTAACCATAATTGTTCTTAACTGACTTGCCTAGTTAAATAAAGGTTACATAAAAAAAATAATAATAATTTAAAACAGGAGCCTGCTAAATGTTAAAACACATTTCTAAGGTTCCTCTAACAACCACTAGAGGGTGGTCTCCCTCCTTCCCAAACATTAGAGCACGCAAAACACTTCTACATTAACCCAAGGTGAAACAAACTGCTGTTCACCTCCGAACGTCATTTGAAGCTAATTGCGTAAGGTGCAAATTGATGCTAAATGCAGTTATTCTCCACCAAGAGGTTTTTATCATAATTATGTATTATGGGATCTCTCCTTTCTCTGACAGTTTAAGAGTCACTGCGCTAATTTGAGCAATTATATCTCATATAAAAAGATATATGTACTTAACTTGATGTCTCTGTAATGTGTGTATGTGTGTGTGTGTGTGTGTGTGTGTGTGTGTGTGTGCGTGCTTGCGTGCGTGCCTGGATCCATGTGTGTGCGTGTGTGTGTGCGCGTGCTTGCGTGCGTGCCTGGATCCATGTGTGTGCGTGTGTGTGTTTACAAGAATGAATATGTCTGTTCATCCTGTATACTGTACATGTGTATGAAAGGCCTTGCACTTCATGTGACAGTTGTGCAGTGCAGCGTTCTCCTCTTTGGCCACATCATTTCCTTTGTCTCCTCACCCTCCAGCTTTTAGCTCATAGGGCAGCATTGGCTTCTGCCCTACACTGAGCCTTGCAGGGTGGATTTGTTTTAGATAAAGCTTAAGGAGAAGTTACTGTCTGAATATGGAGGACAGTAGCGGTGCCAGGGCTCCATGCACATTTAGCAGAGCCTCTCCCGGACAGGGGACGAGTGCTGGGCATCCTCCTCAGGTGCAGTGCTGGGTATCCTCCTCAGGTGCAGTGCTGGGTATCCTCCTCAGGTGCAGTGCTGGGCATCCTCCTCAGGTGCAGTGCTGGGCATCCTCCTCAGGTGCAGTGCTGGGCATCCTCCTCAGGTGCAGTGCTGGGCATCCTCCTCAGGTGCAGTGCTGGGCATCCTCCTCAGGTGCAGTGCTGGGTATCCTCCTCAGGTGCAGTGCTGGGCACCCTCCTCAGGTGCAGTGCTGGGCACCCTCCTCAGGTGCCCAGCACTAGTCTCCTGTCCGGGAGAGGCTCTGCTAAATATTCATGAAGCCCTGGCCCCGCCACCCTCCACTGGGCACTGTGTGGTGGCACTCTGGTTCTCCACCCTCTGTCCCTAATGTTACGGAGAGAGGGGTAGGAGAGAGATGAGGAGGTAGGAGAGAGATAAGGGGGGAGTGAAAATTAAAGTGAAAAAGAAGAGGAGAGAGGAGATTCAGAGAGAGAGAGAGAAGGAGACGCAGAGAAAGAGAGAGAGAGAGGAGAGAGAAAATAAGATGAACAGAGAGAAAGAAAAAGATAGATGAAGCAAGAGAGAAAGATAACACTCATAAATATGTATTGCTCACTGAGGGAGAGCCAGAGAAGCTTAATTGAGCCGACGGCCTTTTTACCCTCCATCCAGCGTGAAGAGTTGACAGCATCCCCCCTAAACGTCTCTGTTCTCTACTGTGGAAGAGTTGACAGCATCCCCCCTAAACGTCTCTGTTCTCTACTGTGGAAGAGTTGACAGCATCCCCCCTAAACGGCTCTGTTCTCTACTGTGGAAGAGTTGACAGCATCCCCCCTAAACGTCTCTGTTCTCTACTGTGGAAGAGTTGACAGCATCCCCCCTAAACGGCTCTGTTCTCTACTGTGGAAGAGTTGACAGCATCCCCCCTAAACGTCTCTGTTCTCTACTGTGGAAGAGTTGACAGCATCCCCCCTAAACGGCTCTGTTCTCTACTGTGGAAGAGTTGACAGCATCCCCCCTAAACGGCTCTGTTCTCTACTGTGGAAGAGTTGACAGCATCCCCCCTAAACGTCTCTGTTCTCTGCTGTGGAAGAGTTGACAGCATCCCCCCTAAACGTCTCTGTTCTCTGCTGTGGAAGAGTTGACAGCATCCCCCCTAAACGTCTCTGTTCTCTACTGTGGAAGAGTTGACAGCATCCCCCCTAAACAGCTCTGTTCTCTACTGTGGAAGAGTTGACAGCATCCCCCCACCTAAACGGCTATGTTCTCTACTGTGGAAGAGCTGACAGTGTCCCCCCACCTAAACGGCTCTGTCCTCTACTGTGGAAGAGTTGACAGCATCCCCCCTAAACGGCTCTGTTCTCTACTGTGGAAGAGTTGACAGCATCCCCCATAAACGGCTATGTTCACTACTGTGGAAGAGTTGACAACTTCCCCCCTAAACGGCTCTGTTGTCTACTGTGGAAGAGTTGACAACTTCCCCCCTAAACGGCTCTGTTGTCTACTGTGGAAGAGTTGACAACTTCCCCCCTAAACGGCTATGTTGTCTACTGTGGAAGAGTTGACAACTTCCCCCCTAAACAGCTATGTTCTCTACTGTGGAAGAGTTGACAACTTCCCCCCTAAACGTCTCTGTTCTCTACTGTGGAAAAGTTGACAGTGTCCCCCCACCTAAACGGCTATGTTCTCTACTGTGGAAGAGTTGACAGCTTCCCCCCTAAACGGCTCTGTTGTCTACTGTGGAAAAGTTGACAGTGTCCCCCCACCTAAACGGCTATGTTCTCTACTGTGGAAGAGTTGACAGCTTCCCCCCTAAACGGCTCTGTTGTCTACTGTGGAAAAGTTGACAGCGTCCCCCCACCTAAACGGCTATGTTCTCTACTGTGGAAGACCTGACAGTGTCCCCCCACCTAAACGGCTCTGTCCTCTACTGTAGAAGAGCTGACAGTGTCCCCCCACCTAAACGGCTATGTTCTCTACTGTGGAAGAGCTGACAGCGTCCCCCCACCTAAACGGCTCTGTTCTCTACTGTGGAAGAGCTGACAGCGTCCCCCCACCTAAACGGCTATGTTCTCTACTGTGGAAGAGTTGACAGTGTCCCCCCACCTAAACGGCTCTGTTCTCTACTGTGGAAGAGTTGACAGTGTCCCCCCACCTAAACGGCTCTGTTCTCTACTGTGGAAGAGCTGACAGCGTCCCCCCACCTAAACGGCTATGTTCTCTACTGTGGAAGAGTTGACAGCATCCCCCCTAAACGGCTTTGTTTAGTTGACAGCATCTCTTCATTACGGCCGACCTTAAATGTAAAAATATTGATGTGGCCCTTGAGTCAAAACGATCACCAAAGTATTCTCACTCTCTGGTTCCCCAACTACCTACCTATTCCTGCCATCTGAGTGGTTAGCCTATTCATTTTTTCCAATTTTACACATTTCTTCTATCAGGAGCAAATACCTTGTGGTTAACATTTCTCCGACTGACATTTGACTAAACGATTTACCTGTAAATGTCATGTTCCACGTGGGCTGGGATTGTGGGACGTGGGATTGGGGAGAGGGGGGGATTGTGGGACGTGGGATTGGGGAGAGGAAGGGATTGTGGGACGTGGGATTGGGGAGAGGAGGGGATTGTGGGACGTGGGATTGGGGAGAGGAGGGGGATTGTGGGACGTGGGATTGGGGAGAGGAGGGTATTGTGGGACGTGGGATTGGGGAGAGGAGGAGATTGTGGGACGTGGGATTGGGGAGAGGAGGGGATTGGGGAGAGGAGGGGATTGTGGGACGTGGGATTGGGGAGAGGAGGGGATTGTGGGACGTGGGATTGGGGAGAGGACGGGATTGGGGAGAGGAGGAGATTGTGGGACGTGGGATTGGGGAGAGGAGGTTATTGGGGAGAGGAGGGGATTGTGGGACGTGGGATTGGGGAGAGGAGGGGATTGTGGGACGTGAGATTGGGGAGAGGAGGGGATTGTGGGACGTGGGATTGGGGAGAGGAGGGTATTGAGGAGGGGATTGGGGAGAGGAGGGGATTGGGGAGAGGCTGGGATTGGGGAGAGGAGGAGATTGGGGAGAGGAGGGGATTGGGGAGAGGAGGAAATTGGGGAGAGGAGGGGATTGGGGAGAGGAGGAGATTAGGGAGAGGATGGGATTGGGGAGAGGAGGAGATTGGGGAGAGGAGGGGATTGGGGAGAGGAGGAGATTGGGGAGAGGAGGCGATTGGGGAGAGGAGGGGATTTGGGAGAGGAGGGGATTGGGGAGAGGAGGGGATTGGGGAGAGGAGGGGATTGGGGAGAGGAGGAGATTGGGGAGAGGAGGCGATTGGGGAGAGGAGGGGATTGGGGAGAGGAGGGGATTTGGGAGAGGAGGCGATTGGGGAGAGGGGGGATTGGGGAGAGGGGGGATTGGGGAGAGGGGGGATTGGGGAGAGGAGGAGATTGGGGAGAGGAGGGGATTGGGGAGAGGGAAAGAACTTCCCAAATCTAAAGGGATTTAGCATCATTTTATTTAAACATTTATCAAAGATCCATATTTTACACTTTGCCAACTAAATGATTGTCTTTAGTTTCTCTCCTCTTAAGTGGCTTTTGCTGCAAATTTGAACACCTGAGGATTTAACCCTTGTGTGGTGTTCATATTTTTGTTATTCAACCAATGTTCGCGGGTCTGATGGACCCACAACATTATTTAGTTTTTAAAAGTATACAGCAATAACAATTTACATTAAAATTCTTAATACTTAGATGTTGACTTGTATCAATTACAAGCATTATAGACAGCATACATGGTTAATATTTGCCATTTACCTCTGCTAGATCACATTTATCAATAAAAACGCTATTTGTTTTTGCTGTTGTTGATATAATCAAGGCACAGGTGGAATAATCATGTTTTTCTTGAACAAATAGAAATGAAACAAGGTTTCATCACTATAGATGTTTATTGATTTGAACTGAACAAATTGGAAGGACACATTTTCCATACAGTATTTTATGGAAATGATAAATGAGGCCCATTGAACACAAATGAAGGCTGGTCTACACACCACATGAGGGACAGAGATTTAATGTGCGTGTTGCAAATGTATTTATTAGACTTGATGCATGTGTACTCTGTCTTCCTGTCCATCTTGGGTCCACACACATCGCAACGTTTCTTCTTGTTGCTACCGGCTGCAACCTAGAATGATGAAAACACTTAGTTCAGGGATTTGACTAACATCTCACTCACTCACGTAATATAGTTACAGTAGGCCAAGGAAGGAGAGTCAGACACACACATGCAACAACATCACTCACACTTACTTCTGGTATTGGAGTTGTTGGTTCTGTGGGTCGGGCGGATGGGGTACCAGCATCCTCCTCCTGAATCCTCCTCATGATGACTGCAGAAGCTGGGGTCCTTGGGATATGTTGCCTCCTATGGATTTGAGGTCTTACCAATGTCTTGCCCAGCTCCTGGAGAAAAAGAGCCGTATCCTCTGGAGCTTCTCTCTGTTCCAATCTGGGTTCACCGCCATCCAGATGACAAACGCCTTGTACGCTGAGATCTCCAAGATGTTGAAGAATATCACAAGTGGCCAGTGTTGCATTATTCTTTTGCAGCTGTAGCCAATCACCAGCTTGTCTAAATTGTCCACCCCTCCTTTGTGGCATTGTAATCCATTATGATTTTTGGTTTTTGATGTTCCTGGCCACAGATCCTCCCATCCCTATGCAGCGTACTCATGAGTACCACATGTTTGCCTTTCTTTGGCACATAGGACACTAGGGACGTGTCGGCCGTGAACACAAACTTAGAGGAATTGATAGGGCTGTTCCATGTATTCAACAGCTGAGGTGGGAGCTCTGGCTTGTTTTTTCATACTGTTCCTACCATCGTCAGCTTCCTCTTGAGGAGCTCCTGTCCCAGCTTGTGTGAAGTAAAGAAATTAGCACATGTGATGTTGTGGCCACGGAGTGCCTGTGTCACATCCAGGACAACCCGCATCCCTTGGTTCTTCTCAGGGGCTCCTCCATCTGGCTTCGCCGTATACACTTGGAATTTCCATGTGTATGATGAAGCAGCATCACAGGCAGATCTTGATTCCATATTTGCGGGTTTAGACGGTATGTACTGCCTGAAGGGGCAGCGGCCTCTAAATGGCATAAGCTGCTCATCAACAGTAATGGTGGGCCCAGAGTTGTAAAACAGGGGAAGGTGGTCCACCCACTTGTTCTACACTGACCTGATTGCAGCTAGCTTGGCTCTCTGCTGCCGAGCTGGTCTGGCGTCTCGGTAATCGAAGCAGATAATCCTGGAAATAATGTGAAAGTTTTCCAAAGTTCTCTGCTAGTTTCTGCAACCCATTGGATCTGAAAACACCAGCAAGGATAATAACCACAAAGTATGTATGTAAATGAGTTTGGTCCATCTCCTTCCATCTCTCTCCAAAAGCACACCTTCCCTCTAAATTAGTACAGTCCAGAATGATTTTCTGGATGGTGTCTTGGATGAACAATTCAAAAGAATACTGTCACGTGTCCTCCCTCTCCGGCCTCTAGGTCACCAGGCTCCTCGTTAGGGCGCACATCTGTCACCATTGTTACGTGCATAATGACACTCACCTGGACTCCATCACCTCCTTGATTACCTGCCCTTTATATGTCACTCCATTTGGTTTCTTCATTGTCGTCCTTGTTGTTGTTTCATGTCGGTGCATTGCTCGTGTTTCTTGTTTTGTATTATGTTTCGTTTATTGTTTAAATCACTCACTCCTTGAACTTGCTTCCGACTCAGTGCACTCGTTACAAATACTTTATGTCCTGCAAATGAGTAACTGCTATCCGCGTCAGCTCTGGTTGCATCCTTATCACATTGGCAGCCATGCGGGGTTGGCTCATTCAATTTCACAATTTTTTGACATCCATATTTCTCCTCCTGTAGGCTGCTGATGAGCTGGTTGCTGACGGGCTGGTCCTGGGTCTGGTTGCTGACGGGCTGGTGCTGGGTCTGTCTGCTGATGGGCTGGTCCTGGGGCTGGCTGCTGATGGACTGGTCTTGGGGCTGGCTGCTGATGGGCTGGTCCTGGGGCTGGCTGCTGATGGGCTGGTCCTGGGGCTGGCTGCTGATGGACTGGTCCTGGGGCTGGCTGCTGATGGGCTGGTGCTGGGCTGGCTGCTGATGGACTGGTCCTGGGCTGGCTGCTGATGGACTGGTCCTGGGGCTGACTGAGGGTCAATCTCATCCTCTTCTTCTAACTCACTGTCAGACTCCGAATTGACAGAGACATGATCCTCATATTCAGAAAAGTATTCATCTTCCAAAGTGGAAGACGATCCTTCCACACTAGCTTCTCTCTCTGCAATAATTATTTCTAAGCACCTCTGAGCAGAGATTATTTTTGACATACTGATTGATTATGGTAAGGAGCCACACATGCAAAGCAATTTATTTGTTGGGTCCCTCCCCCAATTTGCACCTGGCTGGGGTAGAGTGTGGGAAAATACTGCATTTTTACAATGCATCAAAACAATGTAGTGTAATAACATTGTGCAGGTTTCCGCAAGACATTGTGTAGTTTCACACACTACAAAGGGTAAAGAGTGCGAGAAAAGTGGGAGACAGGCAAGGAGACAGACAGGTTCTTGGTGCTATGTTGAAACAGTAGGCCCAGGGAGGAGGTAGACAGGTTCTTGGTGCTATGTTGAAACAGTAGGCCCAGGGAGGAGGTAGACAGGTTCTTGGTGCTATGTTGAAACAGTAGGCCCAGGGAGGAGGTAGACAGGTTCTTGGTGCTATGTTGAAACAGTAGGCCCAGGGAGGAGGTAGACAGGTTCTTGGTGCTATGTTGAAACAGTAGGCCCAGGGAGGAGGTAGACAGGTTCTTGGTGCTATGTTGAAACAGTAGGCCCAGGGAGGAGGTAGACAGGTTCTTGGTGCTATGTTGAAACAGTAGGCCCAGGGAGGAGGTAGACAGGTTCTTGGTGCTATGTTGAAACAGTAGGCCCAGGGAGGAGGTAGACAGGTTCTTGGTGCTATGTTGAAACAGTAGGCCCAGGGAGGAGGTAGACAGGTTCTTGGTGCTATGTTGAAACAGTAGGCCCAGGGAGGAGGTAGACAGGTTCTTGGTGCTATGTTGAAACAGTAGGCCCAGGGAGGAGGTAGACAGGTTCTTGGTGCTATGTTGAAACAGTAGGCCCAGGGAGGAGGTAGACAGAGTGAAGGCACACAGCAAACCTTTTTGTTTCATTTTCACTTGTTTTCAACTACACACACACTTTTCCACACTTTTATTACCCTCGGGTCCAGTGGACCCGAACACCACATATGTAATATACGTATGTAGGGGGGTGCACAGTGTGCACTCAATGAACATGTGTTATTTTACATGTTCTTCACAGAAAATGAGCCAAGGCCAATGAGTCTCAGCTTGAAAAAACAATTAATTGTATCATTTTTCTTTTAGTAAACATTGTAAATGGTTCCCACAGACCCGAACACCACACAAGGGTTAAGACGGTGAATCGCCAAGTTGTCCTCGATATACAGATTAGAGAGACCCTCTATGCAGAAAACATACTAGCCTAGTGAACTGGTCTAAGATGGATTACTATCACCATTGGCCGTATTACTTATTGATCTGTGATAAACTAGTCTTGAGTTGGCCACAAAGTCTATAGACCATTGATCCAGATCTCTGTTTGGTCTTTAGCCCAGTTTTGAGGCATTTAATTTAACCTCATGCAATCGTTAGGTGGATAACGACTTTTTGAATTCAATACAGTGAGTCTCAAAATACACGACCAAGTTGGATATTTCTTTTAATCCCCATTTGCCTTAGCAACCACTAGTGTTCCTGGGGTCTAGCAGTAATAAGAGTTTCTCGAAGTGTGTTTTATCAGACTCGCCGTGTTTTACAGCTTTGAGTGCTGTTAATGATCTAACGCTCCAATGAAAATGTCCTAAAAAGCCGAGAAATAGAAAGCAGGTCGTTCGGAGCAGCTGCTTAAGATAATCATTGGTATCGACTGTGAGATGAGGGGGTTGTTCAGAGCCAGCCTTACACCAGAGGGAGAGATGGTCGAAGAGCCTCTACCCCTCACCTACCCAAACTAGAGCCAAGAACACTTTGTGAGTAAATGTCTGTAATGATTTTCCCGATGGAGCTGTAATTGCTAGCTGGGAGACTTTGGGTGAGCAGGGCGAGGATTAGTATGCCAACAGAGAATAAATAGACTACTGTTAGATGAAAGCTCTCTTTTTTGCTGAGATTCACTGACTGGCCATTAATTTAGAACTGTGTTGAGTTTATGGTCATGCCAGTGTTGTGGATGAATAGGGTTCCAATATTCTGGTAGCTTTCCAAAAATTCCCAAGTTTTCCATACATCCATCTTGGAAGATTCCTGGAGTCCAACCTGGACTCAGGGGTAGACGTAACACAGGAAGTGTATATCTGTCTCCCTCCAATTAGTATAATATGTTACGTTTTGTATGGTATGTATTAATTTGTAGATGTCCATCATCCATTCTGTTTATGTTAGGAATTATAATTTGTATGATATTTTATGAATTTCAATATGTACAATATGTTACGAATTTGCAATGTGTAACATACCATGTTACAAATTCCAATTTGTTGTGGCTAACGTTAGGGTTACCAAATGATCAAGTTCCAAATAGACCTATTGAGCGAACAGCATTGTTTTACATAGTAAAACAAGTGAGAGATAAGGTTTTGGGATGAGTGCATCGGCCATCACCAGTGAGTGATCTCCGCATCATTGGGTGAGTCAGTGAAACTAGAAAGCTTTGTTAAGACTATAATTTCCTTGTCATATTGTACAATATGTGTCTCCACAGACCGAGGCCTGAGCTCTTGGTGGATTCAAGACAAGGTTATTTTCATTGATCTAAAATTGTCAGTTTGTCAGTTTGTCAAAGTATAGCCTGTCATTTCCATCATTTGTGAGGTATTAAAAAAGATTCTGCTAAAGTCTCCAGTTATCTAAATGATGTAGAATTGTATGAAATGCATTTATAAAGGCGCGGTTTTTCACTGACCCACTAAAGATGTTCCCCATGTGTGCAGCTTCTGCAAGCGCCTCTCTCTCTACTGCTCTATGCCACTACGCAAAAGAGATGATGAGGCTTTTATTATGAAAGTGACTTTTCTTTAATGCGTTCCGGTACCTCAGAGCTCCCCAGGTCACCTCCCTCTCTGCCTCACTTTTTGTTCCGGCCTCTGGTTAGGTTAAAGAGTTATGGTTAGGGTTAGGGCAATGGGCAGCTAACATGGTAAATAGTTGTAAAGTAGAACGTAGTTGTTCCGGCCTGTGGTTAGGTTAAAGAGTTACGGTTAGGGTTAGGGCAATGGTCAGCTAACATGGTAAATAGTTGTAAAGTAGAACGTAGTTGTTCCGGCCTGTGGTTAGGTTAAAGAGTTACGGTTAGGGTTAGGGCAATGGGCAGCTAACATGGTAAATAGTTGTAAAGTAGAACGTAGTTGTTCCGGCCTGTGGTTAGGTTAAAGAGTTACGGTTAGGGTTAGGGCAATGGGCAGCTAACATGGTAAATAGTTGTAAAGTAGAACGTAGTTGCAAACATGCTAATTAGCTAAAATGCTTCAGTTGTCCTTGATGAGATTCCAACAGGCAGTCTTTGGCTTGCTAGATGTTCGTGTTATACGCCCACCCAGGGGTGCTTGACGATTGCGTTAAATATCTAAACATCCACTACGAGCAACCACCCCTCTGTCTTATGTAACCATACCAAACGTAACATATCATACTAATTTGAGTGTCCCGGATTTACATGTACTATGTTACGTCTAGTCTATGAGACCAGGCTGAATCAGGAGGAAATACGCAGGAATATGGAATTCTCCAGCCAGGATTTTTGTAAAACCTTGGAATTTTGCAACCCTAAGAGAGTGTGGATGCTCTCTTAGATGAATAATGTATATTGTCTTCAACCATTAATAATCTGGAGTTGAACTGAAGAATGTAAATATGCTTCAGTTGCATGGAGAGAAAACAGCCACTCTCCCTGCAGGCATAAAGAAACACCCTTCTCTTACTTGTCAACAGCTAAATGTTACTCCACTTGGCATCTTGGCAAATTAACACTTAGTGTTAGAGTCCATCTGAGAGGAAGCGTGGGGGTGGAGTGTGTGTGTGTGTGTGGAGCCTGTCCTGTAGCTGCATGCTGGACACCAGGGTGTGAAGGAACTGTGCCACTGTTCTATAATGGGGTCTTAAACCAGCCCCTCTAGCTCCAGGCGTGCCGAGCTCTGCCAAGGAGAAGGGGGGAGGAAAGGAGGGAGAAGGGGGATGAGAATAGATGGGTAGTAGAGGGGGAGAAGGTGAAAGGAGGGATGATGGGTAGAAGGAGGATGAGGGAAGAAAAGGGAGAAGAAAGAGAGTAGAGATGAGCGGTATGGAGAGAACAGGGTGAGAGAGGGGATGGAAAGAGGGAAAGGAGTGAGGGTGAGAGAAGACAATGATAGAGATGTGAATGAATGGAGGAAGAGAGGAGAACAAAAGAGATAGAGATTATAGGAGCGGTGATGAGAGGAACAAGTCTAGAACAGAGGGCAGGAGAGAAGAAAGCCTGTGGGCCGAGCGTCTGCATACTTCTGGGACTACAGAGAGGCAGAAGGTCAGAGAGGACCAGAGAGAGGCAGAAGGTCAGAGAGGACCAGAGAGTGGCAGAAGGTCAGAGAGAACCAGAGAGAGGCAGAAGATCAGAGAGGACCAGAGAGAGGCAGAAGGTCAGAGAGGACCAGAGAGAGGCAGAAGGTCAGAGAGTACCAGATAGAGGCAGAAGGTCAGAGAGGACCAGAGAGAGGCAGAAGGTCAGAGAGGACCAGAGAGAGGCAGAAGGTCAGAGAGGACCAGAGAGAAGCAGAAGGTCAGAGAGGACCAGAGAGAGGCAGAAGGTCAGAGAGAACCAGCGAGAGGTAGAAGGTCAGAGAGGACCAGAGAGAGGCAGAAGGTCAGAGAGGACCAGTGAGAGGCAGAAGGTCAGAGAGGACCAGAGAGAGGCAGAAGGTCAGAGAGGACCAGAGAGAATCAGAAGGTCAGAGAGGACCAGAGAGAAACAGAAGGTCAGAGAGGACCAGAGAGAATCAGAAGGTCAGAGAGGATCAGAGAGAAGCCGGTTCTTCATACTGTATGCAGGGCCATGGAGGTTTTTCACGGCCAGTCGATGGCTGCGGGACTGCAGTTTATTGGCAGCGCCTCCAACTGACATTTAACTCAGCCTCACAGGGCCCTGGGACACCTCCCAGATCACAGAGAACAGAGAGCAAACACCTGCAGAACTTACAACTTCTACTCGGGCCTTATGTATTGATTTGTCCTGTATTTTCCCAGCACATTCTCAGCCTGGGTCTCGGGGAGGAGGGGAGACTAAGGGGGCTGGCTGGAGCTAACGAGGCCCTGGACGAGACTAATCCGAGAGTGGGATGAAAATTGAAAGCCAATTCGGAGCCAATAACACAGAAGGTTCTTCATGACATGGGAGCAGTGTTGTTCTGTGGGGAGCTCAGCCACTGTCGAGAGGAGATGAGAGGAGAGGAGATGAGAGGAGAGTCAGAGGAGCTGGGAGAGAGCCATGGAAAAATCAGAGCGGTGGATCGATAGAAACACATTAGAGTCTGGAGGAGTTGGGCCTGTCGTTCCCACAGGGACACCACCACACCCCTCCTCTTTGCCTTTCTTCTGCTCACCCCTCTACTTCCTCACCTACCCCTCCCCCTCTCTTTCCTCCCCCCACCCTGTGTCGTTCTCCCCCTCGCCTCTGTCTAATCACCCAGGCACCTGGTCCTGACAGCCGTGGGCCTCCAGTCCTCATCAGCAGTATGAGACCATGGTGGATTGGGTTTGCGCAGCCAGCTGCGGTTGAGCTGGAGGAGAGGGAATCATTGAGCTGACATCGCTCAGAAACAGCACAACATAGTGTCGGGTGTGTGTCTGGTGTGTGTGACAATGTCATGTCTCCGCACCTGTGGCCCGACAGACTCTCTAGACTGCACCTAAGAGACAGGTATGACTGATGTGATGCTTTGAATCAACAGACACAATGTGAAGGACTATATGCCTCTGAGCTGTGTGTGTTCCTGCATTAGTGTGTTGTGGGCTAGGAGGAGGCCATTTCAGACTCTGTACAAGTTTAGGTACAAGGAGGAAAATCAATGGCTTCATTTGTCTAGAAGTAGGGAAGGGGGATATCATGACCTGATTTCTCTCATAACGCGTGTGTTTGTGTGTGTGTTTGTGTGTGTGTTTGTGTGCGTGCGTGCATGCATGCGTCGTGAGCTTGTGTATGTGTGGGGCACAACATTGTGTTACTGAGGAGAGCCAAAGGCTGGCATATGATTGATTGGTCATGGACTTATGAGTTAAAAGACACAAGGACGTATGGGTTAAAAGACACAGGGACGTATGGGTTAAAAGACACAGGGATTGATGGGTTAAAAGACACAGGGACGTATGGGTTAAAAGACACAGGGATTGATGGGTTAAAAGACACAGGGACTTATGGGTTAAAAGATACAGGGACTTATGGGTTAAAAGACACAGGGATTTATGGGTTAAAAGACACAGGGATTTATGGGTTAAAAGACACAGGGATTTATGGGTTAAAAGATACAGGGACTTATGGGTTAAAAGACACAGGGACTTATGGGTTAAAAGACACAGGGATTTATGGGTTAAAAGATACAGGGACTTATGGGTTAAAAGACACAGGGACTTATGGGTTAAAAGACACAGGGATTTATGGGTTAAAAGACACAGGGATTTATGGGTTAAAAGACACAGGGACTTATGGGTTAAAAGACACAGGGACTTATGGGTTAAAAGATACAGGGACTTATGGGTTAAAAGACACAGGGACTTATGGGTTAAAAGACACAGGGACTTATGGGTTAAAAGATACAGGGACTTATGGGTTAAAAGACACAGGGACTTATGAGTTAAAAGACACAGGGACTTATGAGTTAAAAGACACAGGGACTTATGGGTTAAAAGACACAGGGACTTATGGGTTAAAAGACACAGGGACTTATGAGTTAAAAGACACAGGGACTTATGAGTTAAAAGACACAGGGACTTATGAGTTAAAAGACACAGGGACTTATGAGTTAATAGACACAGGGACTTATCAGTTAAAAGACACAGGGACTTATGGGTTAAAAGACACAGGGATTTATGGGTTAAAAGACACAGGGACTTATGGGTTAAAAGACACAGGGACTTATGAGTTAAAAGACACAGGGACTTATGAGTTAATAGACACAGGGACTTATCAGTTAAAAGACACAGGGACTTATGGGTCAAAAGACACAGGGATTTATGGGTTAAAAGACACAGGGACTTATGGGTTAAAAGACACAGGGACTTATGAGTTAAAAGACACAGGGACTTATGGGTTAAAAGACACAGGGACTTATCAGTTAATAGACACAGGGACTTATCAGTTAAAAGACACAGGAACTTATGAGTTAAAAGACACAGGGATTTATGGGTTAAAAGACACAGGGACTTATGGGTTAAAAGACACAGGGACTTATGGGTTAAAAGACACAGGGATTTATCAGTTAATAGACACAGGGACTTATCAGTTAATAGACACAGGGACTTATCAGTTAAAAGACACAGGGACTTATGAGTTAAAAGACACAGGGATTTATGGGTTAAAAGACACAGGGATTTATGGGTTAAAAGACACAGGGACTTATGGGTTAAAAGACACAGGGACTTATGGGTTAAAAGACACAGGGACTTATCAGTTAAAAGACACAGGGACTTATCAGTTAAAAGACACAGGGACTTATCAGTTAAAAGACACAGGGACTTATGAGTTAAAAGACAAAGGGATTTATGGGATAAAAGATACAGGGACCTATTGGTTAAACAACACAGGGACTTTTGAGTTAAAAGACACAGGGACTTATGGGTTAAAAGACACAGGGACCTATTGGTTAAACAACACAGGGACTTATGAGTTAAAAGACACAGGGACTTATGGGTTAAAAGACACAGAGACTTATGGGTTAAAAGACACAGGGACCTATGGGCAGCGTTGGGACGTAACGGATTACAAAAACGGTTACTGTAATCTGTTACGTTACCAGCTAAAATATTGTAATCAGATTACAGATACTTTTAGAAAACTAGATTATTACTTTGAGCATTACTTGTAAATTCAGAAAGGATGTTTTCGAAAAAATCTTTGACACTTCTCTGTTTTCTCAATGACATTCAAATCAGCATTGAGGGTAGAAGAAAGTTAAAGTTTGTTCCACCTGAGCGAGTCTGACCAGAAGTCAGAGACCACTATGATGATACACCAAATGTGTTTTATTGGTTGTGGGAAAAGAGCAGGAATAGGCTTTTGTAGGCTACAGTCCCAGCTGTCTTCCAATGGTGCGACTGCTGTTGGCATCCAAAGATTATCCAACTTGAATAAACGCTTGGAGGTAAGGATGACAGCAGTGGATTAGTCTACGGCAATAAGGGTATCACTTATTATTATTATCTACATTGATGTGAATCACACTGCTGCTTTCTCATTTAGCTATTTGCACAACAACGGATTGTGGTTGTTGTGGATGGATGTTCACAAATCTAAATGTGTATTTAAACCCAATAATGGTTCAATTCAAGAAGTTTAAGCTGACTATCAATTATTTTTTTTGAAACCAGTGGACAGCCAGTGAAAAATGCGCTCTTGCAACAGCTGCACAGTGCGGATCCAAATTTATGGAATAAAATTGGGGATTATATTGCTCAATCTAGTTCATGCTAATAAAATGTTTTAACCCATAGGCCTAATGGACACGTGTTCAAACTCACACAATTTGGATAGACTTAAAGGGGAAATCTGTAGTTGCTACATCCATTTTGGACTTATAAATAATATATATATATATATATATCCATTGATTCTTGAAGAATATAACTTATAAATGCCTCATGAGTTTAGTTCAACTGTCACACTCCATGAGAACCCTAAATATCAGCTTGTTTTTCTCCAATGTTTGTGAACAATGTAAATTTAAACAAACACTGTCTAGCTTCATAACATGATTAAAACAATCATTTTGATATCATGGATGGTCAGTCCTTGCATCCATAGCTCTGTATATTCATCTGAGAGTGGTTACATTTCTCCAGGCCCATCCCTCAGCTTTTTACCAAAACAGAGGATAGGCGACCAATTTGTTTTTGTTTCATCTGTGGATTTGCCCTTTAAACAGCTGCATATTATCAAGATATCAAAGTGTCACTAACAAAAAGGTGAACAATAGGCCTATAGCAAATGCAGCATTTGGCATTCATTTTCCACACGTAAATAGCACTTTTCAGTAGTTCTCAAAACATGCTATTCCATGAGCGCAGAACACATTTTTCAGCTCAAATCAATGAGCCCAATCAGTCCTCCATGACAACAAAATCATAAACAACAGAGTAGGCCTGGCTAATAAATCCTTTGTTTTGAGGTTATGCTCAGGTAAAACAATGTGGCTAATCTATACTTTCATATTTCCAAGTCCTATTCTTGAAGATCAAGGGGTTTAACATTTATTGGAATGACTGGAATTCTGACAGACTTTGGTTTTTAAATGTAAAGATACAATTTAATCGTATTATTATATGTATTAGAAAGCGATGGGTTAGAAGACACCTACATAACCAACCCGTTAAGTAAAATTTAACATCCATATATGGCCAGCTATGTAAACTTTAACATTGATTTATCCTGCAATAGATGTCGTTCAATTGGTAACATACATTTTTGTCTTCTTCTAATGCCTCTTAAGGGGAAAGTCATCTAAGAGTAAATTAATGTAATCAGATTACATTACTGAGTTTGGGTAATCCAAAAGTTATATTATTGATTACACTTTTGGACAGGTAACTAGTAACTGTAAAGGATTACATTTAGAAAATAACCTACCCAACCCTGCCTACGGGTTAAACAACACAGGGACCTATGGGTTAAACAACACAGGGACCTATGGGTTAAACACCACAGTGAACTACGGGTTGAAGAACACTGTGACCTACGGGTTAAACAACACAGTGACCTATGGGTTAAACAACACAGTGACCTACGGGTTAAACAACACAGTGACCTACGGGTTGAACAACACTGTGACCTACGGGTTAAACAACACAGTGACCTACGGGTTGAACAACACTGTGACCTACGGGTTAAACAACACAGTGACCTATTGTTTAAACAACACAGTGACCTATGGGTTAAACAACACAGTGACCTATGGGTTAAACAACAAGGTGACCTATGGGTTGAACAACACTGTGACCTACGGGTTAAACAAGACAGTGACCTATGGGTTAAACAACACAGTGACCTATGGGTTAAACAACACAGTGACTTATGGGTTAAAAAACAAGGTGACTTATGGGTTAATCAACAAGGTGACCTCTGGGTTAAACAACAAGGTGACCTATGGGTTAAACAACACAGTGACCTATGAGTTAAACAACACAGTGACCTATGGGTTAAACAACACAGTAACCTATGGGTTAAACAACACAGTGACCTATGGGTTAAACAACACAGTGACCTATGGGTTAAACAACAAGGTGACCTATGGGTTAAACAACAAGGTGACCTATGGGTTAAACAACAAGGTGACCTCTGGGTTAAACAACAAGGTGACATCTGGGTTAAACAACAAGGTGACCTATGAGTTAAACAACACAGTGACCTATGGGTTAAACAACAAGGTGACCTATGGGTTAAACAACAAGGTGACCTCTGGGTTAAACAACAAGGTGACCTATGGGTTAAAAAACAAGGTGACCTCTGGGTTAAATAACAAGGTGACCTCTGGGTTAAACAACAAGGTGACCTATGGGTTAAACAACACAGTGACCTATGGGTTAAACAATCACTCACTCACACACACTCTCTCTCTCTCTCTCTCCATCTCCTCACCACACACCCTTTCCACTGCTCACAGAGAGGGCTAGTTTTGATACACCTACTGTATTTTTAAACTAGATATTTGTCATTAGTGCTGCTGTAGCCCCTATACTGTACTACGGTGTGTGTGTGTCCGCGCGGGGGTGTTATTTGGTGGGGCTTTGAAGCGGATCTCCTCCAGGGTCTGGTTCCCACGGCGATGCTGGGTAATGCAGTCATTATCGCTGCCTTTAAAAAGCTGCTGTGTGTGTTCTCTTGGGAGAGTTTACCGGTTATAAGGTGTGTGTGTGTTTGCGTGTGTGTGCCCAAATTAGCATATGTTCTATGGTATGTGTGTAGGTGCGCACACTCAAGCATATGTGCCATGGTGTGTGTGTGTGTGTGTGTGTGTGTGTGTGTGTGTGTGTGTGTGTGTGTGTGTGTGTGTGTGTGTGTGTGTGTGTGTGTGTGTGTGTGTGTGTGTGTGTGTGTGTGTGTGTGTGTGTGTGTGTGTAAGAATGCATAAGTGTGCGTGCAGTAAAGTCTACATATAGGCAATGATGACTGCCTGTATTTTTCACATAGCAAGGATCATCCCCAAATACACAGTGAACATTCAGTACACACACACACACATATTCATGTGTAGCATTGTGGTCCTAAAACATCCACCCTGTTATTTAGGTCCATTAAAGCATCCACCCTGTCCCAGTTAGCTTGCTCCATTTAAAACCTCCATCCGGTTAGCTCCATTAGCATGCATGGGAGGTAGGCTAGCTAGCTGTATGTAGAGTACTGTATGTTCTAGAGCCAGGTGGTGTCTCAGCCCCTCTTTAGCAGGTGTTCCCTCTCTGAGGCCCATTGATGTAGTGGCACAGTGGAGGGAGTGAGGAGATGTAGTGGCACAGCGGAGGGAGTGAGGAGATGTAGTGGCACAGTGGAGGGAGTAGGTAGACATGGTGGCACAGCGGAGGGAGTGAGGAGATGTAGTGGCAAAGCGAATGGAGTAGGTAGACATGATGGCACAGCAGAGGGAGTGAGGAGATGTAGTGGCACAGCGGAGGGAGTGAGGAGATGTAGTGGCACAGCGGAGGGAGTGAGGAGATGTAGTGGCACAGCGAAGGGAGTGAGGAGATGTGGTGGCACAGCGGAGGGAGTGAGGAGAAGTGGTGGCACAGCAGAGGGAGTGAGGAGAAGGGGTGGCACAGCGGAGGGAGTGAGGAGATGTAGTGGCACAGCGGAGGGAGTGAGGAGAAGGGGGGGCACAGCGGAGGGAGTGAGGAGATGTAGCGGTACAGCAGAGGGAGTGAGGAGAAGGGGTGGCACAGCGGAGGGAGTGAGGAGAAGGGGTGGCACAGCGGAGGGAGTGAGGAGATGTAGTGGCACAGCGGAGGGAGTAGGTAGACATGGTGGCACAGCGGAGGGAGTAAGGAGAAGGGGTGGCACAGCAGAGGGAGTGAGGAGAAGGGGTGGCACAGCGGAGGGAGTGAGGAGATGTAGTGGCACAGCAGAGGGAGTGAGGAGATGTAGTGGCACAGCAGAGGGAGTAGGTAGACATGGTGGCACAGCGGAGGGAGTAAGGAGAAGGGGTGGCACAGCAGAGGGAGTGAGGAGAAGGGGTGGCACAGAGGAGGGAGTGAGGAGATGTAGTGGCACAGCGGAGGGAGTGAGGAGATGTAGTGGCACAGCGGAGGGAGTGAGGAGATGTAGTGGCACAGCGGAGGGAGTGAGGAGATGTAGTGGCACAGCGGAGGGAGTGAGGAGATGTAGTGGCACAGCGGAGGGAGTAAGGAGAAGGGGTGGCACAGCAGAGGGAGTGAGGAGAAGGGGTGGCACAGCGGAGGGAGTGAGGAGATGTAGTGGCACAGCAGAGGGAGTGAGGAGAAGGGGTGGCACAGCGGAGGGAGTGAGGAGATGTAGTGGCACAGCGGAGGGAGTGAGGAGAAGGGGGGGCACAGCGGAGGGAGTGAGGAGATGTAGCGGTACAGCAGAGGGAGTGAGGAGAAGGGGTGGCACAGCGGAGGGAGTGAGGAGAAGGGGTGGCACAGCGGAGGGAGTGAGGAGATGTAGTGGCACAGCGGAGGGAGTAGGTAGACATGGTGGCACAGCGGAGGGAGTAAGGAGAAGGGGTGGCACAGCAGAGGGAGTGAGGAGAAGGGGTGGCACAGCGGAGGGAGTGAGGAGATGTAGTGGCACAGCAGAGGGAGTGAGGAGATGTAGTGGCACAGCAGAGGGAGTAGGTAGACATGGTGGCACAGCGGAGGGAGTAAGGAGAAGGGGTGGCACAGCAGAGGGAGTGAGGAGAAGGGGTGGCACAGCGGAGGGAGTGAGGAGATGTAGTGGCACAGCGGAGGGAGTGAGGAGATGTAGTGGCACAGCGGAGGGAGTGAGGAGATGTAGTGGCACAGCGGAGGGAGTGAGGAGATGTAGTGGCACAGCGGAGGGAGTGAGGAGATGTAGTGGCACAGCGGAGGGAGTGAGGAGATGTAGTGGCACAGCGGAGGGAGTGAGGAGATGTGGTGGCACAGCAGAGGGAGTGAGGAGAAGGGGTGGCACAGCGGAGGGAGTGAGGAGATGTAGTGGCACAGCGGAGGGAGTGAGGATATGTAGTGGCACAGCGGAGGGAGGGAGGAGATGTAGTGGCACAGCGGAGGGAGTGAGGAGATGTAGTGGCACAGCGAAGGGAGTGAGGAGATGTGTTGGCACAGCGGAGGGAGTGAGGAGAAGTGGTAGCACAGCAGAGGGAGTGAGGAGATGTAGTGGCACAGCAGAGGGAGTGAGGAGATGTAGTGGCACAGCAGAGGGAGTGAGGAGAAGGGGTGGCACAGCAGAGGGGCTTTGAAGACTGGCACAACATACTGGCATCAAGGCATCGCCAGATTGGAGGTACCACATGGGCCATCTGCTGGGGTACATGATACATAAACAAAGGGTATTTGTGGGTTCAGACTCCGCCGCCCAGTGAGCATAAGGGGCTTATGGGGAGATGGCACTGGTGCTGTATAGTAATGCCATTCAGCGCGTGTTGTGAGGCATTTATACATTCCTCTATCATGCTTATGTTATGTTATAAGGTCTGCTATAAATATTCATAACAGTTCCTGCTGTCTTATAAGACATGTATAAATACTTATAAATACGTATTATTAAATACTTATTGCATATTACGCTGACATGGCACTATCTTTAAGTACTCAAAACAGGAAATATTAGACATATTTGTGAGCCCCTACCCCCATAAAGTTGCCACAATGGCTAACAATCTCCTTACACAACTAGCTAGTTCATTATTGTGAGAAAAGCTGACCACGACCCACTGAAGAAGCACTGATGAAACTTGCCACCCCGGTATATAGCTACTCTGTAGGTGTCAGTGCATTTCCTTGAGAAGTGCCATTTCCCCCGTTTCCCCTTGTTGCTCCATCCATCAGGTCTGGCATGTCTGGGGCCGGGCGATAAATCTGCACTAAAGACTGAGAGGATGGAGGGGAGGGAGGGAGGAAGAGGATGGGAGGGGAGGAGATGACGGGAGGGGAGGGAGGAAGATGCCAGCGCTAGATCTTGTCCTTGTGCAGCTCTTTAATGGACTCATAAATACATGAAGACGTCAGGGCTGCGTGGAGCTGGCTGCGTGGAGCTGGGTGGTGGTGCTGGGTAGCCTCAGGGTGACCATACGTTTAAAGGAAGTAGGTCCAGGCACAGCTAGCCTAGCAGAACAGAGCACCTGAATGGTGATAGATTTGGCATTGAATATTAATTGAATATCCCTGCTAATGCTCTAATCGTGTGTGCACATACCCATGCCTAACCCATACCCACACACATACCCACACATGGACACACATATACGCACGCGCGCGCACAGACAGTAACGAAAGCACACACACACACGGATGAAATAGTATATTCATCAATTATCAGCCTTTGTCCGTCAATAGATCAACTCAAGTCGAGCTACAGCACACAGGCAGACATGTGACAGAAATAATATGTGTGAGAGCGAGGCAACAAACCCAGATAGCACAGATACCTCTGCCCAACGGATGTATACATGGTGCATTGGGAAGATGCAGTTTAGAAATGGTTTGCTAATTGACAAGACGTCACACAGATATGTTTAGAATAGCTACGTTCTAAATTCTACAGTTCTACGTCATTTCTACGGCAGCCAGGCATCAACATTCTTTTCTGATTTCTCTGTGACATCTTCCCAATGTGCAAACGCTTTGAAATTTCAGATTTGATTTTCCTTTACAAAAAATGTATCAACCCCTACAAAAATGTCCATTAATTATAATCCACATAATAATTCACATTAACTGTTGCTGCAGGATTATTTTTCCACTGTAGCAAACTGGCTCAAATTAAGATCCTGCATCTGTACATATTCCCAACATATTTTGACATGTCGACCAAAGGTGTTTGTGTGTACCTGGAAGGGAGGTCTTTATAGCAACAGCACAGAAGAGCTTGGGATTTATTGTGTACTGGCAGTGGCCATATCTCCGAATAATATAGTTTTAATGAAGTTGATCGTGACAACCAACCCCAAATTCCATGTGACAACCAATATATTATAAGCTAGCTAGCTATCTAGCCAGCTGGCTATGGTAGGCCACTTTGTAGGCTAACTGAACTGAGTTGCTAGCTTTTTTTTTGCGCTACTGTTTAGCTAAGTGCATTAAATGTCTTCTTATTAGCTTGTTATCTTAATGTAATCATTGTAAATTAAAAACAGTCTCCAAATGCACGCATGATTGTAAGTCGCTTTGGATGAAAGTGTCTGCTAAATGTCCTATATCATTATATTATTATTATATTACAATGTATAAACCTGTTACAGTAGGAGAAGGCCAACCTGGCTGGATGTCTACTGGGTTTGCAGGGTTCTGTTTCAGCCCAGCAAAAACAAACCTGATTCAACTTATTAAACCTAATGAGTTGATAATCAAGTGTGCCTGTCACGCCCTGACTTTAGAGATCCTTTTAATTCTCTATTTGGTTAGGTCAGGGTGTGACCATCCTTCAAACAACGATCGTGACAGTGCCATTGCTGGGCTGGAATAGAAGTCTGCTCACCCAGTAGAGCAAGGTTGGCCACCACTGGTATGGATGTTTATTTGCTAACCTGAAATGATGCTTTAGTAATAATAGCCTACTTGTTACTACTCAATGACCTATTGTTGATTCGACTAAGATGTTCAATCTTACGTCTAAACATACGAGTTAACGGGTTTTGTACATTTTGAAGTGATGAAGTGTTGATTCTTTGAAGTGAAGTGTTTTTAACTTTATTTAATTGTTAAACTATTATTCAAAATGAACTAGTGCCAATGTTGATTAATCACATATCACAATCCTGCAATAAAGAGGGGAAGGGGTTCTGTCTGTAATGTGTTTCTGTGTTGTTTTCTCAAATGATTTTTTTTGTTTGTTGTCTAGTTGTAAGATCTCCAATCTGTCGTATTTAATTGTCTCTCTCAGTATATCAGCTATAAGAATCCATAGCTTCTCACATGGCATGCATCACCAATGCACCCATAGGCCTACAGTAGGATGGCATTACTGGCCTAATGGGCATCTGTCATCTGAAGTAGAGAATAGCTGAACTCACACATTGTTTACATTTTTTTTTTGCGCTATATGTTCAATGTAAAATGATATCTGTAGACAATGTATATGAGGCAAACCATATAGGCCTACCAGATGTTGTACATGCCCTTTTAAATCCTGATTCAACCCTTGTAATTTAGGGACAGTGATAAGGAGATGACAATTAGGCTACAAGAGATGAGCATTACAGGTAACATTATGAGGTACATTTTATTTCAGCAATGTTGCTTACAAAATGGTGTCAGTTGTTCCCATAGATATACAGTAGATGTTTGCTCTATGTACACTATCGCTGACCCTAGATAAGCTAGCGACTGGGTTAAAACAGCTAACCTTTTAGGTCAATAATATGCTGTTTTTGTTAACATTTTGTTGGCTTTATAATCGTGAGAAAAATTAACCTAGCTATTAACTAATTATACCAACAGTTGAAGTCGGAAGTTTACATACACTTAGGTTGGGGTCATTAAATTCGTTTTTCAACCACTCCACAAATTTCTTGTTAACAAACTATAGTTTTGGCAAGTCAGTTAGGAAATCTATTTTGTGCATGACACAAGTAATTTTTCCAACATTTGTTTACAGACAGATTATTCCTCTTATAATTCACTGTAACACAATTCCAGTGGGTCATAAGTTTACATACACTAAGTTGACTGTGCCATTAAACAGCTTGGAAAATTCCTGAAAATTATGTCATGGCTTTAGAAGCTTCTGATAGGCTAATGTAACAGTATAACTTTAAACCGTCCCCTCGCCCCGACCCGGGCGCGAACCAGGGACCCTCTGCACACATCGACAACAGTCACCCACGAAGCAGCGTTACCCATCGCTCCACAAAAGCCACGGCCCTTGCAAAGCAAGGGGCAACACTACTTAAGTCTCAGAGCAAGTGACGTAACTGATTGAAATGCTACTAGCGCGCACCCGCTAACTAGCTAGCCATTTCACATCCGTTACACTCACCCCCCTTTCAACCTCCTCCTTTTTCCGCAGCAACCAGTGATCCGGGTCAACAGCATCAATGTAACAGTATAACTTTAAACCGTCCCCTCGCCCCGACACGGGCGCGAACCAGGGACCCTCTGCACACATCAACAACGGTTGCCCACGAAGCACGGTCGTTACCCATCGCTCCACAAAGGCCGAGGCCCTTGCAAAGCAAGGGGCAACACTACTTAAGTCTCAGAGCAAGTGACGTAACTGATTGAAATGCTACTAGCGCGCACCCGCTAACTAGCTAGCCATTTCACATCCGTTACACTAATTGACATCATTTGAGTCAATTGGAGGTCTATCTGGGAATGTATTTCAAGGCCTACCTTCACACTCAGTGCCTCTTTGCTTGACATCATTGGAAAATCAAAAGAAATCAGCCAAGAACTCAGAAAAACAATTGTAGACCTCCACAAGTCTGGTTCATTCTTGGGAGCAATTTCCAAATGCCTGAAGGTACCACGTTCATCTGTAAAAACAATGGTACGCAAGTATAAACACCATGGGACCACGCAGCCATCATACTGCTCAGGAAGGAGACGCGTTCTGTCTCCTAGAGATGAACGTACTTTGGTGCCAAAAGTGCAAATCAATCCCAGAACAACAGCAAAGGACCTTGTGAAGATGCTGGAGGAAACAGGTACAAAAGTATCTATATCCAGAGGAAAACAAGTCCTATATCGACATAACCTGAAAGGCCGCTCAGCAAGGAAGAAGCCACTGCTCCAAAACCGCCATAAAAAAGCCAGACTACGGTTTGCAACTGCACATGGGGACAAAGATCGTACTTTTTGGAGAAATGTCTCTGGTCTGATGAAACAAAAATAGAACTGTTTGGCCTTAATGACCATCGTTATGTTTGGAGGAAAAAGGGAGAGGCTTGCAAGCCGAAGAACACCATCCCAACCGTGAAGAACGGAGGTCGCAGCATCATGTTGTGGGGGTGCTTTGCTGCAGGAGGGACTGGTGCACTTCACAAAATAGATGGCATCATGAGGAGGAACATTATGTGGATATATTGAAGCAACATCTGAAGATCTGTCAAGACACCAGTGTCATGACTGTCCTGATCAGGTCAGGTTACAGGAGACCACAACCCTACAGATTATCTCTCAACCCCAACAGAGGAGGAGAGATCTAGGGGTCTGAAGTTGTGGGGGTTTTATGACCCCTCACACCCATGGTTTTTCTGAGGCCACGGACAACATTCCTTTGTCCCTTCCCTCTCACTATGGAGAACCAGCCTCAGAACTGTAAACATGCAATAAAGGGACTTTGGAACAATGGTTTCCGTCAACTACAATGGTGGTCATGACGATAGATGGAATATGAACATGTATGTCATTTTTGTTTTGTTATTAAAGGTTAATAGATGACCTTATTATGAAAACATTGTAACTTTAATAGTTTTCTTCGTATATGCTTGATGTTTATACATTGTACGTTGTGTGGAAAATGTCCAAATCAAAGAGAATGTTTCGGTAAAGATGAAATGTGAAGTTAGTTGTCTACAATTGGATTCCAGTAAAATCTATACCTTGCCCCTTAAACTTGGTACGCCCTAGAGAATTGCCCTGAAGGCGGTTACGCCCACTTCTGACCCCGAGGGTATAAAACCTGTGAGTGCAGAATTAACAGATTAGACTAAGTGACCCGAGCTGCAGCCAAAAGTCTAAAAGGTCAACGAACCCAAAACGCAACAAGTTTGAAGACAAAGAAATCTTTTTCTACCCAAGCTACGGATGAGTAGCGGTGTCTAAGCGGGTGAATTCAAGCCGAACCACCTAGCCTCCACTCCCCATCGAATCGTGGTATCTACACTCTTTCATCTTTACGCTGTGAGCTCGGAGCTACAGAGCTATCTGTCCTCCGAAGACCCCTTCCAGAGCAAGGACAAGTGAACAGGCCAGTTAAGCCAAAGGACACGGACATCGGGAGGACACCTAGAGAGGTGCGCAGGAAAAGTGTGTCATTGAGGAGCTTGAACGGTCCACGCGGGAAAATCCAACGAGACCTTCCACCCAAATGTATATTCCTCTTGTGTACTTTCTCTCTTTCTCTCTCTTTTAAATCCCCATTTTGGGTAACACGCGCCCTAGTGTGTTGGCCCGTTATACTAAGTTCTAATCAATAGCCTAGAATGTGTTTTTGTGTATGTGTATCTTTTATCATCATTTTAGCTTTTTAGTAAATAAACATTTAACTAAGATTGGTGTGGTGCGAATTCATTAGTGAGACCCGGGTCCGTGCAGAATCCCGGGCTATACGACGTTCAGAACGAGATTGTTAGAGGCAACTGGTTAATTAGCGGCTGTGGTAAAAATCGATATTCTGATATTCTTTGAGTTCATTTGGGAAATAGAAACTCAATAAAAACTAGTTTTCCCATGGTGCCCCAGGTTAATGAGTTAATAATTGCTTGATTCAGTTAATCACGTAATTAGAAACTTGTAATCATTCGATGAGCAACAGTCGTCACATTAACTAATACAACGTCACGACACCAATCAGGAAGTTAAACTTGGGTCTTCCAAATGGACGCAAATGGGTCTTCCAAATGGACAATGACCCCAAGCATACTTCCAAAGTTGTGGCAAAATGACTTAAGGACAACAAAGTCAAGGTGTTGGAGTGGCCACCATCACAAAGCCCTGACCTCAATCCTATAGAAAATTTGTGTGCAGAACTGAAAGAGCGTGTGTGAGCAAGGAGGCCTACAAACCTGACTCAGTTACACCAGCTCTGTCAGGAGAAATGGGCCAATATTCCCCCAACTTATTGCAGGAAGCTTGTGGAAGGCTAACTGAAACGTTTGACCCAAGTTAAACAATTTAAAGGCAATTCTACCAAATACTAATTGAGTTCATGTAAACTTCTGACCCACTGGGAATGTGATGAAAGAAATAAAAGCTGAAATAAATAATGTTCTCTACTATTATTCTGACATTTCACATTCTTACAATAAAGTGTTGATCCTAACTGACCTAAAACAAGGAATGTTTACTAGGATTAAATGTCAGGAATTATGAAAACTGAGTTTAAATGTATTTGGCAAAGGTGTATGTAAACTTCCGACTTCAACTGTAGGTAGCTTCCAGCTTCGCTGAATTTTCTCAAAACGAACCTCATTGTGGCTGCTGCTTGTCCCTCACGCTAGCCTTTACAGTCAAATATCACGTTGGCTCTACATTTTTTATATTGTAGCGCCAGCATTGTAGACCATTTCTCCCCACTTGCTGCAGCTTTAGGTCATCTTGAAATAACAGAGAAATGCTGTGAAAACCAGCGTTCTGCAAACGTTCTAAATGTTTTGCCACCAGTGCGTGTTTTTTATCCTTGTTCTTATGGCAATAATCTGGTGAGCACTTTTGGAGCTCCGCCCAAGCAAGGCATTTGATTGGTTTGACGTGTTGTGAGGCGTTACTGATTTACACCGGGTTCCAACCCCTCTTTATGTTTGATTTGATTTCTGCCAAATCATATCAAATGTTATGTCATATACACCAAATACAACTGGTGTAGACTTTACTCTGAAATGCTTGCTAACGAGCCCTTCCCAACTGTTTTTTTTGTGGTTGCCTGTTTTGCATGTTATTTTGGCATTAATACATATCACATATCAGTTTGCAAACAATGTAAATCAAGCCGCATACAAACATGGTCTCTTTTTTGCTTTCTTGAGTAAGGCAGCTCCAAAATGCAGTTTTTTCAGCCTAGCTCAATGCTTTCTGTGGTGGTGGGGCAGCCAGCGGAAAATACAGAGCATAGGAAGGAGTTGGCAATGTTCTCTAGTTGGACCATGATTGGCTCAGTGTTCTATGGGTAGAGCTTGAACATTCAAGCCTTTGGGTGCTGCCCTAGAAGTTACATTTGAAGTGCCCATCCAAGAAGGCTCAAGGTCATTGGCCACAAATAAAATTACATTAAATCACATTATATCTACTGTAGCTTCTATTGGCCTGATCATGTCAACATCATACCTTCAAAATCTTAGCTAACAAGCTAGAAGACAATCACTAGCCTGCTATTCAGTGGAGTGGGTGTGTGGTCCAAGCATGGGTTGGAGGAAGTCTTTTCCAAGCATAAAAGGATAAACATTCAACACCATGGGCAGTAAATGGTTGAATACATTGGCCATGCTGTCAATCAAGCATGACTTCTGACATGTTCAAAACAACTGGAATCCCGTAAACTTGAAAATCTCAGAATTCAACGCGCTCCGACCGGAGTCAGGAACTCGGGCCTCTTTCTAGAGCTCCGACCTGAAGATCACTGACATCATGACTCAACCTTGTTTTTTCCCCAGATTTCCCAGTTGTCTTGAAAGCATCATAAATCCAGAGAATTCCATGCTGCTGCATAAATTATGTAATATGCCAGGGAGATATGTATACTGTAGCTAAGAAAGTAATACAAACTGTATGTTGTGTAGTAAGCTTTTAGTAGCCCATGTGCCTCACCCTAATAATTTGGTCCCATTTCCCCTCTTAATTTCGCCTACTGTTTTGACTTTATGGTGCACATGTAGCCTATAGCCTGTTTTAAAGAAATGCAATCATCAAATATTGTAAGAGCTTTCATTGTCTGTTTATATGCCCCCTTTATTTATTTTTTAAGTTCTGACATGGTGTATAGGGAGAAGACCGGCCCATGTTTTGAATTCTGTTGCTGTACATTTCAAAATTGCTGTACAAATAGTTATATTGACTATGTCTGTCCTAGTTCGCTCATTAATGTCTTAATCAAAATCATGGATGGCCTCTTATCCACTCGTCGTCCCCTTATGCCATAGTTTGTACATCTCATTTGTCAGTAGAAATCACAATTGTTTAACCTCTAACGAGCCCCTACCCCGGGTCCGGGAGCACCCCCCCCCACACTGATTAGCATCGCTAGCATAGCGTCACAATTAAATAGTAGCATCTAAATATCATTAAATCACAAGTCCAAGACACCTAATGAAAGATACAGATCCTGTGAATAAAGCCACCATTTCAGATTTTTAAAATGTTTTACAGGGAAGACACAATATGTAAATCTATTAGCTAAACACGTTAGCAAAAATCACCATTTTTCTTGTCCACCATTTTCTCTCAACACCAGTAGTTATCACCAATTCGGCTAAACTAAGATATTGATAGCCACTAACCAAGAAAAAACCTCATCAGATGACAGTCTGATAACATATTTATGGTATAGGATAAGTTTTGTTAGAAAAATGTGCATATTTCAGGTAGATATCATAGTTTACAATTGCACCCACCGTCACAAATGGACTAGAATAAATAAATAGAGCAACGTGTATTACCTAATTACTAATCATCAAACATTTCGTAAAAATACACAGCATACACTAATCGAAAGACACAGGTCCTGTGAATACAGACAATATTTCAGATTTTCTAAGTGTCTTACAGCGAAAACACAATAAATCGTTATATTAGTATTCCACATGTGCAAACATTACCAGAGCATTGATTCTAGCCAAAGAGAGCGATAACGTCAACATTGCCAAAATATATAAATTTTTTCACTAACCTTCTCAGAATTCTTCCGATGACACTCCTGTAACATCATATTACACAATCCATATAGAGTTTGATCGAAAATGTGCATATTTAGCGGCACAAATTGTGCTTACACAATGGAAATACTTCCAACTACTCAAGCAATCTGCCCGGCGCCATCATGATAATACAACTATTTTTATCGAAAACTATTCATAAACTTGACTAAAAAAATACAGGTTGGCCATGAAATGAAAGATGCATTAGTTATTAATGCAACCGCTAAGTTAGATTTTTAAAATTAACGTTACTAGACATACAGTGTGCGTTACAGACAGACTAGTGCCGCAATAACGGCGTCACTATTTACCATTATTGAGTTTACATTTTTCCACATAAAAATGGAATAATATCATAAATAGCTCTTACTTTTCGACGAGCTTCCATCGGAATCTTGGCCAAGTGGTACTTTGTCCAAAAGAATCGTTGCTTGGTTGTAAAACGTTGCATTCAACTTCTGATATAGCAGCTAACTATAGCTAACAATTGCTAACATTAGCTATTTTGCCCCAACGTGTCCAAATCCTCAATACGCAATACTGAGGAAATTCCGAAAAATAGCAATATACTCGCATAATCTGATATAACTCGGTTTAAAATAGCTTCGTTATGATGTTTCTAACACCTATATCAAATTAAATTACAGACTGATATATCTAAAGTTCATTACTGAGCGTTCGAAAATGGCATCCCGAGGTCTCTCTCTGCGTAATGTTCAGCATCGAAAAGAAGGCGTACCTCACTCCTTGGTCTTTTATAACCTCTGAGAGCTACCTAGGAAGCCCATTCCACTTCTCATTGGTTACTGACATCCAGGGGAAGGCGGGTGCAGTTCGTGTCGTTCCATAGGATATACACACGCCTTTAAACTGAACTGAGATCAGAGCTTCGCTCTCAGACCTTCGCAAAACCTGTCATGGGTTTCGCTGTAGAAAGAGTTCTGTTCCACTCAGAGACATAATTCAAACGGCTATAGAAACTAGAGAGTGTTTTCTATCCAATAATAACAATAATATGCATATTGTACGAGCAAGAATTGAGTACTAGGCAGTTTAATCTGTAGAGACAATTATGCTAATTTGAAACAGCACCCCCTATAGTTGCAAGAAGTCAGCCATATCAGCTTAAATTAGGTTTAATTAGCTGTTTTGCTTCGAGACAAGGCTCTGCAGAAAGCCAGGTGTAGCAGTGGTAATGATCAAATCAGATTTTATTTGTCACATACTCATGGTTAGCAGATGTTAATGCGAGTGTAGCGAAATGCTTGTGCTTCTAGTTCTGACAGTGCAGTAATATCTAAAAAGTAATCTAATTCCCCAACAACTACCTAATACACACAAATCTAAAGGGGTGAATGAGAATATGCACATGTAAGTATATGGATGAGCAATGGCTGAGCGGCATAGGCAAGGTGCAGTAGATGGTATAAAATACAGTATATACATGTGATATGAGCAATGTAAGATATGTAAACATTATTAAAGTGGCATTATTTAGAGTGCATTGTATAAAGTGACTAATGACCCATTTATTTAAGAGGCCAGTGATTGGGTCTTAATGTAGGCAGCAGCCTCTCTGAGTCAGTGATTGCTGTTTAGCAGTCTGATGGCCTTGAGATAGAAGCTGTTTTTCAGTCTCTCGGTCCCAGCTTTGATGCACCTGTACTGACCTCGCCTTCGGGATGGTAGCGGTGTGAACAGGCAGTGGCTCGGGTGGTTGATGTCCTTGATGATCTTTTTGTCCTTCCTGTGACATCGGGTGGTGTAGGTGTCATGGATGGCAGGTAGTTTGCCCCCGGTGATGCGTTGTGCAGACCTCACTACCCTCTGGAGAGCCTTACGGTTGAGGGCGGTGCAGTTGCCGTACCAGGCGGTGATACAGCCCAACAGGATGCTCTCAATTGTGCATCTGTAAAAGTTTGTCAAGGTTTTGTGTGACAAGCCAAATTTCTACAGCTTCCTGAGGTTGAAGAGGTGCTGTTGCGCCTTCTTCAACACACTGTCTGTGTGAATGGACCATTTCAGTTTGTCTGTGATGTGTACGCCGAGGAACTTAAAACTTTCCACCTTCTCATCTCCATGGTGCTGAAAAGAAACCTCTGCTGTTGGGAAAGCTTTATGTGGACCCTAACAGTTTGTGGGGACTGATTTACACCATTATAGTGCAATTCATGAATTGTTTAGTTTTGTGTTGTGTAGTGTAGTGACTTTGCTGGCATGCATCTAAAGAAAATTGTGGGAGTTTGCCCAACCAAGTGCAGAGGTATGAAGTTTTTGAGGTAGATTGAGTGACTTCAGAAAGTATTCCTACCCTTTAACTTATTCCATATCTGTTATGTGAAAGCCTAAATTCAAACTGGATTAAAACCCCATAATGACAACTGGATTATACCCCATAATGACAAAGTGAAAACATGTTTTTACAAACTATTTTTAGGTCTTGTCATAGTGATTCAAGTAGATTTAAATCAAACTGTAACTTGGCCATTCAAGAACATTCACTGTCTTCTTGGTAAGCAACTCCAGTGTATATTTGGTCTTGTGTTTTAGGTTATTGTCCTGCTGAAACGTGAATTAAGCTACATTGTTATTCAAAGCAAAATTATGCAGATTCAAAATACTCTGTAATTGTTGAACTGTGCCATAGCCTACTTCTGCAGAAAAATGATAATGATGATGAAATAATCCCAGTCTTTCTTACCTCTGCCTGCAAGTCAGTCAGCATGATTAACTTGAATACTGACACGTACAGCACATCCGGTATTGTAGAGTCTTAACTCTCACTATGTTCTTGTGGTCTATGGCTCCTATGAACAGTGGTCTAAATACATCACCCAGTGGTTCAATCTTTTACCCCCAAAAATAATTTAGACATATACATGCACCAGTGCATGCATGCACGCACAAACATGCTCACACACACAAAACACGCTCACGCTCACACACACAAAACACACACACACACACACAAAACACACACACACACAGACACACAAAACACACACAGGGCTTTAACCCTTTGCTCTTGACCACTGCCAATATACACAGAGGTCAAATTCCGGTCACACTACCCAGGTGTCCCGGTGCTGTTGCTAGGAAACAGACAGGTTCTGTTGTGGAGACAGAGTCCAACAGGGAATACAGGGAGAAAGATGGGTGTGTGAGAGAGAGAAATGAGAGAAAGATGAGTGTCAGAGAAGGGCAGACGAAGGCAAAGGAAGAGAGCGAATGAGAGAAAGCAAGCCACAGTAATAGAGAGAAAGACAGAGATGGCCAGACACACATGTAGGTTACAGTGATAAACATGAGAGACACAGAGAGAGAGAAAGAGAGAGAGAGAAAGAGAGAGAGAGAAAGAGAAAGTGAAAAAGAAAGAGAGAGAAAGAGAGACAGAGAGAAAAAGAAAGAGAGAGAGAAAGAGAACGACAGAGAGAAAGAGAGAGAAAGATAAAGTGAAAAAGAAAGAGAAAGTGAGAAAAAGTGAAAGTGAAAGAGAGAGAAAGATAAAGTGAAAAGAAAGAGAGAGAACGAGACAGAGAGAGAAAGTGAAAGAGAGAGAGAGAGAGAGCGAGAAAGAGAAAGTGAAAGAGAGAGAGCGAAAGAGAAAGAGAGAGAGAGAAAGAGAGGAGGTGTAAAAAGCTCCAGGTGCATTAACATCAGGCCAACTGAAGGTCCCACCCCATGGGTGGCTGTCCATAGAGAGTGTGAGACTGGAGACGAGGTTCCAATAAATCTGTTCATCTCTCTCTCTCTCTCCCCCCCAGGGCTACACAGCTTCTGGTCTGTCATTGTCAGAACCTCCAGGCCAGGTCAACCTTACCCCAACATAAAGGTGAAGAGAGGGGGAGGGTGGGGAGAAGTGGAGAGAGAGATGGGGGTAAGAGGAGAGCAGTGGCGACCCGTCATTCAGAGCAGGTGGGGCGGAGGGGTGGTGATGCCAGTTGTGTGCTATTTTGACATTATTACGTGTCACATATCAATTTACAAACAATACAATAAAATGTACAAAAATATGTATAATTGAGTTAATAAAGCCGCATACAAACTTGGTCTTTTTTTTGCTTTCTTGAGTAAGGCAGCTCCAAAATGCAGGTGTTTCAGCCTAGCTCAGTGCTTTCTGGGGTGGTGGGCTAGCCTGCGGAAAATATGAAGAGTAGGGGTTGGTAATGTTCTTGTCACGTTCCTGACCTTATTTTCCCTTATTTTGTATTTATTTAGTATGGTCAGGGCGTGAGTTGGGGTGGGTTGTCTATGTGTGTTTTCTGTGTTTTTTTGTGTTCGGCCTGGTATGATTCTCAATCAGAGGCAGCTGTCAATCGTTGTCCCTGATTGAGAATCATACTTAGGCAGCCGGGGTTTCACGTGTGGTTTGTGGGTGTTTGTCTTCCGTGTATGTAGTTGTGCCACACGGGACTGTTTGTCGGTTAGATTCTCTTTTGCTATTTTGTTTCGTTTAGTGTTCAGTTTAATTGTTAACCTCTACCGAGCACCTACCCCGGGTCCGGGAGCACCCCCCACCCCCCCCACACTGATTAGCATCGCTAGCATAGCGTCACAATTAAATAGTAGCATCTAAATATCATTAAATCACAAGTCCAAGACACCTAATGAAAGATACAGATCCTGTGAATAAAGCCACCATTTCAGATTTTTATAATGTTTTACAGGGAAGACACAATATGTAAATCTATTAGCTAAACACGTTAGCAAAAGACACAATTTTTTTACTCCAACAGTTTTTTCCTGCGTCAGTAGCTATCACTAATTCGACTAAATAAAAATATATATAGCCACTAACCAAGAAACAACTTCATAAGATGACAGTCTGATAACATATTTATGGTATAGCATAGTTTTTTTTTTTTAAATGTGAATTTTTCAGGTATAAATCACAGTTCTACATTGCAGCTGCAATCTGAAATAGTGCCGACGCAGCCAGAACAATTACAGAGACCAACGTCATATAACTAATTACTTGTCTTAAAACATTTCAGAAAAAATACACAGCGTACAGATATTGAAAGCCCAACATCTGGTGAATCCAAACAATATTTCTGATTTATTAAATGTCTTATAGCGAAAACAAAATGTAGCGCTAAATTAGCATAGCCACGCCAGCCAGAACCAGCTGGGCGCCCCCGACCAGTTCACATGCACGACAGATATATGAAATAACATCGTAAATTGGGTCTTACTATTGCTGATCTTTCATCAGAATGTTGATCAAGGTGTCCTTAGTCCTGATGAGTCGTTCAATCCATTCATAATGGCAACTTTCCCTCTTCATTTAGCATATGTACTGGTCGACTGGCCAAAGTAAAAAAAGTCACAGAACGGAACACGGCAAAACTCCCGAAAAAATTCAAATAATCTGATTAAACTATATTGAAAAAACATACATTAAGATGATATGGTCACATGTATCAAACAAACTTCGAGACGGAGATAGTTTTCATCCGTAACGGCAGCAAAACAGTAGACAATCGCACCTCCAAATCGCGCGATTCAGAGAACCGGAAGTTGTCGGTCACGCCAAAGAAATAGGTCTTATTTCACGTCAGTACAAGATAAACAAAAGATTTCTCCTCTGACGTCCTCTTGACACCCAGAGGAAGACGAATGAAGTGTGTTTCGGGTCATAGGTGGCGTGACCATATATAGGCAGAGCGTTGAAGCGAGCATACACATCTTGCATTCTTCTTCTTGGTCAGGGAAAGTGCTGTCAAATGACTTCTGTTTCACTCAGAGACAAAATTGAAACGGTTTTAGAAACTATAGATTGTTTTCTATCCAATGGTATTAATTATATGCATATAGTAAGAGCAATAATTGAATAAGAGGCAGTTTAATCTGTAGAGGAAATTATGCTAATGCGAAAACAGCACCCCCTGTATTCTCAAGAAGTTAAGCAACTGTAAAAAGTACAGCATCCTGTGATTTCAGGTAATTTCTTTTCAAAGTAAAAACTGTAGGTGTTATAATCTAAATTAACTATTTTCATAAACACATTTGTAAAATATTTTATGAGAAAGATTTTTGTAAAACATGTCAAAACTAAACAGAATATTTGTTACAATGATGCATATCAAGCGATAAATCTCTTTTAAATAGCATGAATCATATAATTACAAAATAAATATCACGAACAATGACTCGACCAAAAATAAGAGGAAATAATAAGTAATACTAACTGTGTACACAGGAAGGTAAAAGAGGGGACAACCATAACTAACACAGGAAGGTAAAAGAGGGGACAACCTTAACTAACACAGGAAGGTAAAAGAGGGGACAACCTTAACTAACACAGGAAGGTAAAAGAGGGGACAACCAGAACTTACACAGGAAGAGAAAAGAGGGTACAACCATAACTAACACAGGAAGATAAAAGAGGGGACAACCAGAACTTACACAGGACGAGAAAAGAGGGGACAACCAGAACTTACACAGGAAGAGAAAAGGCCTATTTTAGAACAAAATTACATGTTCAACAGAACAATAGCAGTCTTCTAACCGGATCACAAACTGCCTTTTGCAATCTCAGTGTTTTGGCATTTGTAAACGTAAAAGGTCTACCTTACTTAATAACATGATTAAAATGCACGGCATCACCAACGCTATTTTATACCATGAAGGTTATCAGAAACAGAACATTTGAAAAGGAATGAAGAGCAAGCTACACATGGCCTTGTTTATCAGAGGGAGGGATCTGTGATCTAGTTTTATTTCTAGTCAGAACCTTTAACGTCAACATCCGAATCATACAACTCAAATACAGCCAAGTATATAAACAACATCTCTGTTTAATTCAAGATCTGTATAGGTAGATTACCACCATTCAAAATTCAAACGAGTACAAATAAAACTATGAAGGTTCTTCAAAGGGAAAATCACACAGGCAACGTTGACCTTTCAAAGCATATGGCGTTCCTTTAAATTGTGAGGAACAGCCGGCGGAACAGAAGAGTACACTCCTCGACTCCTTCGTCAAACGACAAGAAAGAGAGGAGGATGAAGTGAAGGGAATGAATATTCATGGGGATATTCATGACAGAGTGTTTGCTTGATTTCCATGGGGACACGGGCAGGCCAGAGATTTTACCTGGGTAGGCGTTTGAGCACTCCGTATGATATTGCTCCGTCTCCTTGGAGACCCAGAGACACCCCAAGTCTCACTGTGATGTCAAATGTCAATGCACGCTTAACCTCTGACCTGGTGAGGGCTGCTGGGATGCGACCAATGAACCAATCAGATCACAGTCCCACCTGGCCCAGGCAGGGGGAGGAGTGGAGGGCAGGGCAGGTGAGGTTTACCGCTGTGTGTTTTAACCTCAACCCTGATCTACGCTGTGTGGTGCAGTGACCTGTCTTGACCTACTGGCTTTGGAGGGGCACGTATTGCTCTTTCATTAACCCTCTTTGTTACCATATTATAATGCTGAGCACACTTACATTATTCAAAACAATAGCATCTATACTTTATTTCATTTCACAGTACTTTCAGCATTTCACCGTACTTGCACATTTGACAATAAAGCTTAAACTGGAACTCATGCGGTCAAAATAATGAACTGTTTACCAACAACACTCCCTGCCGTAACATGAGTTTTGACAACAGCCTTTTTAATTGCTGTCATAAAGCACAGAGGCTTTGAGCTTTAGCTCTGTGTGATCATAAGGGAGACTGCAGCATGCAGAGAAAGAGCATACAGAAATGAGGGGGAGAGAGAGAGAGTGGGCGATAGATAGAGGAGTGAGAAAGAGAGGGAAAGACAGATAGACCGACAGAAAGATGCACAGACAGACAGACAGACAAACAGAATGGGAGAGACAGAAAGTGAGAGAGAAAGTAAGAGAGAAAATGAGAGAAAATGAGAACAAGACAGAGTAAGTGAAAGAGAGAGAAAGAGAGGGAAAGAGAAAGTAAGGAGGAATCAGAGAGTCAGAGCTTCAGGAGACTGACCAGGACCCTCAGACTCAGACAGCTTCCTGTCTGAAAATCCAGACTCAGACACCCTAATATAATAATGATAATACATTTAATTTAGCAGACGTTTTTATCCAAAGCGACTTACATGCATGTTAAGTGTTTGTTTTTTACATTTTCTCCCTTTTTTCTCTCCCTCGCTCATTCCAGCCCGCCCTCTTCTCTTTCTCCCTGTTTGTTTCTCACCCTAACCCTTTATATTCTCTCCTTCTTCAAAAGGATCTGTGGTGCAAAGAGTTCCTTCTGCCGTTTTGTAGCCAATGACAATTGAGATCAGACTTTGTTGCATAACAGATATGAATAGATAGGTTGACACCACTTATCACATACAGTGCATTCGGAATGGATTCAGACCCTGACTTTTTCAAAATGTTGTTACGTTACAGCCTTATCATAAAATGGATACTCCATAATGTCAAAGCGAAAACAGGTTTTTAGATATATTAGCAAATGTATTAAAATAAAAAAACAGAAATAACTTATAAGTGTTCAGACCCTTTGCTGTGAGACTCGAAATTGAGCTCAGGTGCATCCTGTTTCCAGCCTTGAGATGTTTCTACAACTTGATTGGTGTCCACCTGTGGTAAATTCAATTTATTGGACATGATTTGGAAAGGCACACACCTATCTATATAAGGTCCCATAGTTGACAGTCCATGTCAGAGCAAAAACCAAGCCATGAGGTCGAAGGAATTGTCCGGAGAGCTCAGAGACAGGACTGTGTCGAGGCACAGATCTGTGAAGGGTACCAAAAAACGTCTTCAGCATTGATGGTCACAAGAACAACAGTGGCCTCCATCATTCTTAAATGGAAGAAGTTTGGAACCACCAAGACTCTTTCTAGAGCTGGCATTCCACCAATCAGGCCAAACGGAAGCCACTCCTCAGTAAAAGGCACATGACAGCCTTCTTGGAGTTTGCCGAAAGGCACCTAAATTACTCTCAGACCATGAGGAGACCAAGATTCTGATGAATCCAAGACTGAACTCTTTGGCCTGAATGCCAAGTGTCACGCCTGGAGGAAACCTTGCACCATCCCTATGGTGAAGCATGGTGGTGGCAGCATCATGCTGTGGCGATGTTTTTCAGCGGCAGGGTCTGGGAGACTAGTCAGGATCGAGAGAAGATGAATGGAGCAAAGTATAGAGATCTGGGGCGAAGGCTTACCTTCCAACAGGACAACGACCCTAAGCACACCGCCAAGACAACGCAGGAGTGGCTCCGGCCAGAGCCCGGACTGGAACTGGATCGAACATCTCTGGAGAGACCTGAACATAGCTGTGCAGCGACGCTCCCCATGCAACCTGACAGAGCTTGAGAGGATCTGCAGAGAAGAATGGGAGAAACTCCACAAATACAGGTGTGCCACAAAGACCATGAAGGTTTTCCAATGCCTCGCAAAGAAGGGCACCTATTGGTAGATGGGTAAAAAAAGCAGGCATTGAATATCCCTTTGAGCATGGTGAAGCTATTAATTACACTTGGATGGTGTATCAACGCAGATGCTTGTAATCATTAAGGATTGGGGAGTTTTTTAAGACAAAAAATAAACGGAAAAGAGCGAGCTAAGCAAACGTAAAATCCTAGAGGAAAACTTGGTTCAGTCTGCTTGCAACCAGACACTGGGAGATTAATAAAACATGGACACTTTCCACTCTGCGTTTTGGTCCGATCCCTACACCTCCTCTTCTGACGAAGAGGAGGAAATCTGCCATAACAGTTCTCTAGTTGCGCCGTAATAATGTAATGTTCTCTCGTTGCGCTGTGATTGGCTGAGTGTTCTGTCACTCATGGAGACTCTACGTCACTGCCAAATCTAAGGGTAGAGCTTGAAAATTCAAGCCTTTGGGTGCTGCCATTGAGTTACATTAGAAGTGCCCATCCCAGAAGGCTCAAGGTCATTGGTCACAGATGAAATGACGTCAAATCACATTAGATCTATGGTAGCTTTGATTGGACTGATAATGTCAATGTCATACTTTCAAAATCTTAGCTAGCAAGCTATCAGTCATCTTCATGAATCAAGTCGACAATCTACTGGCAAACGCTTTTTAATCCTTGTCATATGAAGAGAAATTATGAAGGGAAATTATAGTTAAAATGTATCGGTGCAAATCAGCCATTGGACATAAACATTATACAACAAGTTGGAAATCGCACATTCAACAATGAGTGGTTTGGAAGGAATTAGTGGCTAACTGCAAGCATTGCAAAGCAATCACAAGCCTGCATTCAGTGGAGTGGGTTTGTGGTTTCATGTCTGCCGCGCCCACAACAACTGGAAACTCAGAACTGGGAAATCTGACTTCAGTGAGTTCAAGACAACTGACTGGGAGAGCTCTGACTGGGAGAATACATTAAGAACGGTCATCCAATTCGGAATTGCAAGTCGGGAACTTGGGCTCTTTCTAGAGCTCCGACCTGAAGATCACTGACACCATCATGATTGGACCTGTTCCCAGTTGTCTTGAAAGCACCATAAATCCATGGAATGCCAGACTTTGATGAAAATATTTGCCCACGAATGACTGCCGCGCCACCTTCCTGTTCAAGTAAGCACAGCACAACAAGGTGAGTCGACAAATGTCTTGTATGCTGCTGCATATATGATGTAATATGCCAGGGAGATATGTATACCATAGCTAACAAAGTAGTACTAAGTGTATGTTGTGTAGTAAGCTGTTAGTAGCCCATGTGCCTCGCCCTAATAATTTGGTCCTTTCCCCTCATAACTTAGCCTACTGTTCTGACTTGGTGGTGCACATGGTGCCTGTAGCCTGTTTTATAGAAATGTAATCATCAAATATTGTAAGAGCTTTCGTTGTATGCTTATATGTCCCCTTTATTTATCTTACGGTTCTGACTTGGCGTGCAGGGAGAATACTGTAAGAACGGCCCATGTTCTGAATTCTGTCTCTGTACATTTCAAAAGTGCTGAACAAATAGTTATATTGACTACGTCCATCCTAGCTCACTCATTAATGTCTTAATCAAAATTACGAATTGCCTCTTATCCGCTCATCGTTCCCTTATGCCATAGTTTGTATATCTCAATTGTCAGTAGAAACCACTTTTCTCAATAGGGGGGCGCCATTTCGACTTTGTAAAAATTCGTTCCCAAATTAAACTGCCTCGTACTCAATTCTTGCTCGTACAATATGCATATTATTATTACTATTGGATAGAAAACACTCTCTAGTTTCTAAAACCTTTTGAATTATATCTGTGAGTTAAACAGAACTCATTTTGCAGAAAACTTCCTGTCAGGAAGTGAGAAATCTGAAATCGGGGGCACTGTTCCAGGGTCAGTTTATTAATTTGCATGTAATCTATGGGTCTACATGCACTGCATACGCCTTCCCCTAGATGTCAGTAAGCAGTGAGAATTGGAATGGGGTGTCTAGGTAGATCTGAGGCCGAACAAGAGCTCTTGGTACCGGGTGTGCAGTCTTTTCTACGTTCGTCATGACGCGAGACAAACCTCAGGATTGCATCCTGAAAAGCTGTTGTTATAGGCGCTAGATATATCCGGCTCTGATTTTATTCGATATACGTGTTAAAAACATCATAATGTAGTTATTTTAAACCGAGTTATATCAGTTTATATCAGTATATTGGATTTTCGGGATTTTCTTTGTTCTGCGTTATTGGAGTTGGACACGTCTGCACCACATGGCTAACGTTTGCTGCTAATTCCACAGTTGAAGACGACCTTCTACAACCGAGCAACGATTATTCTGGACAAATGACAACTTGTACAAGATTCTGATGGAAGCTCATCAAATAGTAAGAACTATTTATGATGTTAATTCGTAATTTCTGTCGAAAAAGTTAAACTATTATTCCGCCATTAATTTCGGTGCGGTCTCGCTTTAACGCACGCTGTATGTCGTAGTAACGTTAATTTTAAAAATCTAACACAGCGGTTGCATTAAGAACTAATATATCTTTCATTTGCTGTCCAACCTGTATTTTTTAGTCAAGTTTATGATTAGTTATTGATTAGATTAGGTGCCTCTCCCAAGATTTCTCCCTACATTTTGTTTGCAGTTTGGCTACTATTCTCATTGTATAACCACGATTTGTGCCGCTAAATATGCACATTTTCGAACAAACCATATATGTATTGTGTAATATGATGTTATAGGACTGTCATCTGATGGAGTTTGAGAAGGTTAGTGAAAAAATGTATATCTTTTGCTGGTTTATTCGCTATCGCTAATGTTATGTTGAATGAATGGGGCTGTGTGGTAGGCTATTGTAGTAAGCTAATATAATGCTATATTGTGTTTTCGCTGTAAAACACTTAAAAAATCTGAAATATTGGCTGGATTCACAAGATGTTTGTCTTTCATTTGCTGTACACTGTGTATTTTTCATAAATGTTTTATGATGAGTATTTAGGTAATTCACGTTGGTCTCTGTAGTTATTCTAGCTGCTTTGGTGAGATTTTGTGATGGTGGCTGCAATGTAAAACTATGATTTATACCTGAAATATGCACATTTTTCAAACAAAACATATGCTATACAATAAATATGTTATCAGACTGTCATTTGATGAAGTTGTTTCTTGGTTAGTGACTATTTATATCTTTATTTGGTCGAATTTGTGATAGCTACCTATGCAGTAAAAAAATGGTGGGAAAAAAAAGTTTGTGTCTTTTGCTATCGTGGTTAGCTAATAGAAATACATATTGTGTCTTCCCTGTAAAACATTTTAAAAATCAGAAATGATGGCTGGATTCACAAGATGTGTATCTTTCATCTGGTGTCTTGGACTTGTGATTTCATGATATTTAGATGCTAGTATTTACTTGTGGCGCTATGCTAGGCTATGCTAGTCAGCTTTTTTACTGATGAGGGTGCTCCCGGATCCGGGATGAGCACCAAGTAAAAGTTAAGCAAGTCAGCCATATCAGCTTTGCTTTTTTTGAATGGACTAAATGCAGCTGAATGAACTGTTTCGCTGCCATACAAGGTTCCGCTGATAGCCAGGTTTAGCAGTGGTAAGGTGTTGGGACAGCTGTGTGTAGGCCCTAACAGTTTGTGGGCATCGTTTGTCACCGTTATAATGAATGTATTGTTTAGTGTTGTGTTGTATTGTGTTTTGGCATTACGGGCATTCATCTAAAAAAAACTTTGTTGTTAGGAGAGGTGGGGTACTATGGTCATGGGAGTTGCAGGTGGCACCGTGCGATCTGTTTGGTACATCTGGAAAGATCTTGGCCAGATCCCAACGTCCTGACTGGCTGACAGGCTGTCGGTTTGCCCAACCTTGGCAACGGTTGGGGGAGACGAGGGGAGAGAGGGGGAGGGAGAGAGGCGTCAGACTCTGACAAGGGCAGACAGGATAGCCAAAGTGTCAGAGAGTAAGCTTCTCTCCTCTCCATTCCCCCTGGATTTATTACCAAACTGGTGCGGTGCCGCTAAGACAGATCACAGAAGCCGTCCAGAACAAAGCAAGCAAGCCACAGTTTGTCATTACACCGTTCTGCTGTTTTGAGAGAATTCACTAATGTATCATGTTTAATGTCTATTACAATGTATGGCTTTCACAATCGTTCAGATTGTCACTTGTTTCCTGATTCAGTTTCCATACAGATTAACACACAGATTTGTGACCAGACCATGTAACTCACTGGCATGACAAGTCAGAATAGGCATGCCAGTGCATCGATGAAAAATCCAGCACAGAGTAACTTTTTGCACTCCCAATATAACTCAGCCAGGATGCAGTAATGTGCTGAAATTAATAAGAGATGTCTGGCCCCAGAAGAAATACAATCCACTCATCAATCTGTGTGTGTGTGTGTGTGTGTGTGTGTGTGTGTGTGTGTGTGTGTGCGTGTGTGTGTGTGTGTGTGTGTGTGTGTGTGTGTGTGTGTGTCTGTGTGTGTGTGTGTGTGTGTGTGTGTGTGTACCAGTGTGTCTATGTGGGTGTGTGTTCGTCTTATCCACCTATCTCCCCACAGTGAAAAGAGGATCCCTGAACTTCCAATCACAGTGATTAAAAGAGACAGAGGTGCTATGGAGACACTGGGGAGCAGCCACACTGTAATTACATTTGTTCATTTACCTCTCTCCCCTCTCTCTGTTTCTCACACACACATACACATGTACATGCGCACACACACACACACACTGTAATTACATTTGTTCCTTTACCTCTCTTCCCTCTCTCTGTCTCTCACACACACATACACATGTACACACACACACACACACACACACACACACACACACACACACACACACACACACACACACACACACACACACACACACACACACACACACACACACACACACACACACACACACACACACACAAACTGAACAAAAATATTAACACAACGTGCAATACAGTTCATATAAGGACATCAGTCAATTGAAATAAATAAATTAGTCCCGAAGATATTGATTTAACATGACTGGGAACACAGATATGCATTGGTTGGTCAAAGATTTGTTTAACACTTTTCTGGGAACTGCATGATTCCATATGTGTTATTTCATAGTGTTGATGTCTTCGCTATTATTCTACAATGTAGAAAATAGTAAAAATAAAGACAAACCCTTGAATTAGTAGATGTGTACAAACATTTTACTGGTAAGATAATGTATACAGTTGAAGTCGGAAGTTTACATACTGTCACGCCCTGGCCTTAGTATTCTTTGTTTTCTTTATTATTTTAGTTAGGTCAGGGTGTGACATGGGGAATGTTTTTGTTTTGTTGGTTTTGGGTGTTTTTATGGTAAAGGGGTTGTTGGGTATAGTATAGGGGTTTGTGTGGAGTACATGTGTCTAGTGTTGTCTATGTATGTTTGGTTGTCTAGGAGAGTCTATGGTTGCCTGAATGAGTTCCCAATTAGAGACAGCTGATTTCGGTTGTCTCTGATTGGGAGCCTTATTTAGGGTAGCCATAGGCTCTCATTGGTTGTGAGTAATTGTCTATGTCAGAACGTTTGTAGCCTGTGTGTGTAAGTGCACAACGTTATTTAGCTTCACGGTCGTTTGTTGTTTTGTTCGTTTTGTTAAAGTGTTTCGTGTCGTGTTTATTTTTCGTCATCTTTAAAAAATAAAAGAAGATGGCTTACTTTCCAAAAGCTGCGTTTTGGTCCATCAATCCTCCACACGATCGTGACACATACACTTAGGTTGGAGTCATTAAAACTCGTTTTTCAACCACTCCACAATTTTCTTGTTAACAAACTATTGGTTTGGCAAGTTGGTTAGGACATCTGCTTTGTGCATGACACAAGTCATTTTTCTAACAATTGTTTACAGATTATTTCACTTATATTTCACTGTATCACTATTCCAGTGGGTCAGAAGTTTACATACAGCAAGTTGACTGTGCCTTTAAACAGCTTGGAAAATTCCAGAAAATTATGTAATGGCTTTTGAAGCTTCTGGTAGGCTAATTGACATCATTTGAGTCAATTGACATCATTTGAGTCAATTGACATCATTTGAGTCAATTGGAGGTGTACCTGTGGATATATTCATCTTCATCTATCTTCAAACTCAGTGCCTCTTTGCTTGACATCATGGGAAAATCAAAAGAAATCAGCCAAGACCTCAGAAAAACAATGCTAGACCTCCACAAGTCTGGTTCATCCTTGGGAGCAATTTCCAAAAGCCTGAAGGTACCACGTTCATCTGTACAAAAAATAGTACGCAAGTATAAACACCATGGGACCACGCGGCCGTCATACCGCTCAGGAAGGAGACGCGCTCTGTCTCCTGGAGATTAACATACCTTGGTGCAAAAAGTGAAAATCAATCCCAGAACAACAGCAAAGGACCTTGTGCAGATGCTGGAGGAAATAGGTACAAAGTATCTATATCCACAGTAAAACGAGTCCTATATCGACATAACCTGAAAGGCCACTCAGCAAGGAAGAAGCCACTGCTCCAAAACCGCCATAAAAAAGCCAGACTATTTTGCAACTGCACATGGGGACAAAGATCGTACTTTTTGGAGAAATGTCCACTGGTCTGATGAAACAAAAATAGAACTGTTTGGCCATAATGACCATTGTTATGTTTGGAGGAAAAAGGGAGGGGGCTTGCAAGCCGAAGAACACCATCCCAACCGTGAAGCACAGGGGTGGCAGCATGTTGTGTTGTGGGGGTGCTTTGCTGCAGGAGGGACTGGTGCACTTCACAAAATAGATGGCATCATGAGGAGGAACATTATGTGGATATATTGAAGCAACATCTCAAAACATCAGTCAGGAAGTTAAAGCTTGGTCAACAATGGGTCTTCCAAATGGCCAATGACCCCAAGCATACTTCCAAAGTTGTGGCAAAATGGTTTAAGGACAACAAAGTCAAGGTATTGGCGTGGCCATAACAACGCCCTGACCTTAATCCTATAGAACATTTGTGGGCAGAACTGAAAAAGTGTGTGCGAGTAAGGAGGCCTATAAACCTGACTCAGTTACACCAAAAATGTGTCGGCTACCCGACACATTTGACTCAAAGGCAATGCTACCAAATAATAATTGAGTATATGTACATTTACATTTGACATTTTAGTCATTTAGCAGACGCTCTTATCCAGAGCGACTTACAGTAGAGTGCATACATTTTATTACATTTTACATACTGAGACAAGGATATCCCTACCGGCCAAACCCTCCCTAACCCGGACGACGCCCGGTTGCGGCCGGCTGCGACAGATCCTGGGCGTGAACCCAGAGACTCTGGTGGCGCAGCTAGCACTGCGATGCAGTGCCCTAGACCACTGCGCCACCCGGGAGGTCGTAAACTTCTGATCCACTGGGAATGTGATGAAAGAAATAAAAGCTGAAATAAATCATTCTCTCTACTATTATTCTGACATTTCATATTCTTACAATAAAGTGGTGACCCTAACTGACATAAGACAGGGAATTGTTACTAGGATTAAATGTCAGGAATTGTGATAAATATAGTATATATATATAGTTACGGATACAGGTATCCTGTGTATGTATTTGTTTTCTCTCCTTCTTTTTTTTGGCCAGGTGGCAGTAATCAGTCGCCAATCCCAAGATACACCTGCTCCGTTTCCCTCACCCAATCACATTCCCTCAGTTGTTTTCTCTCTCTCTCTCTCTGTCTCTGTCTCTCTCTCTCTCTCCATCTCTGTTTTGTTTTTGCACCTACATCTCACTTTGTCTGTTATCTTGTCAGTATGTATTGCTGTGGTGTATGACTGTTTGTTTGTTGGTGGGAAAAGGGGATACAAAGCCAAGTCGCCCATGGGCATATATAACCCGTAGGAAAACATTGTCTAAGTACCCTAGTTAGAACTGGGCGGACCACCCACTGTATTTTATTGGTTAGTTAGCTAGCTGTGCTTGAAGCAGGTAGACTAGCTTAGTTTTTTTGGGATATTTATGATTTCTTTCCTTGGGTCCAGCTCAGCCCCTTTTTCCCACACCCCATTACCGTGTGTTTGAAATAAACCTTAAGTGTTTGACGGTAGGTTTAGGTTGTCTGTGGATTTCTTCTAGTTCTCACTGTTCCTTTTCACTGTTATGATTTGCATGAGATATGTTACGGGTCTCGTTTCCCTCCCCCCTAGACTGCTGGGTAAAGGAGGTTCGTAACATACATACTGAGTCTACAAAACATTAGGAACCTTCTCTTTCTATGACAGACTGACCAGGTGAAAGCTATGATCCCTTGTTGATGTCACCGGTTAAGTCAACTTTAATCAGTGTAGATCACTGGTCATCAAGATCCCTTCTTTAGTGAAAATGCAAGCCGATTTTTTTTACATGACTTAGGAAATGTAAGGCTATGCGACATGAATCTATTAAAACAGTATTGTAGAAATGAGGTTTGTGCAGTAGGCTAAAGGCCCAATATTTTATCACCGCATATTGGCTTTGCTTGAATTGCCCTGCATTGCAATGCATTGTTGTTTTGGCCAATTTTTGGTATGTTTTGGTATGATCACACCGGTAATAGATCCATAGTTGTATTACTTGTGAGGCACAGCTGAGTGAGCACACATTTAAATAATTGCTTTATATTTGTATTGTACTGGGCTGGTGGTGCCTGCATCTAATAGTGCGACTCGAGTTTCTCCATCAGCTGGAAGACATGTCCCTTTTTGGTCAGTCTCAGCGGAGGGAGAGCGCAGTCTCTCAATGTGTCCCTCAATTTTTATTTATTTTATTTTATTTCACCTTTATTTAACCAGGTAGGCTAGTTGAGAACAAGTTCTCATTTGCAACTGCGACCTGGCCAAGATAAAGCATAGCAGTGTGAACAGACAACAACACAGAGTTACACATGGAGTAAACAATAGACAAGTCAATAACATGGTAGAAAAAAGAGAATCTATATACAATGTGTGCAAAAGGCATGAAGTAGACAATAAATCGAATAATTACAATTTAGCAGATTAACACTGGAGTGATAAATAATCAGATGATCATGTGCAAGAAGAGATACTGGTGTGCAAAAGAGCAGAAAAGTAAATAAATAAAAGCAGTATGGGGGTGAGGTAGGTAAATTGGGTGGGTAGTTTACAGATGGACTATGTACAGCTGCAGCGATCGGTTAGCTGCTCGGATAGCAGATTTTTAAAGTTGTTGAGGGAGATAAAAGTCTCCAACTTCAGAGATTTTTGCATTTCGTTCCAGTTGCAGGCAGCAGAGAACTGGAAGGAAAGGCGTCCAAATGAGGTTTTGGCTTTAGGGATGATCAGTGAGATACACCTGCTGGAGCGCGTGCTACGGGTGGGTGTAGCCATCGTGACCAGTGAACTGAGATAAGGCGGCACTTTACCTAGCATAGCCTTGTAGATGACCTGGAGCCAGTGGGTCTGACGACGAACATGTAGCGAGGGCCAGCCGACTAGGGCATACAGGTCGCAGTGGTGGGTCGTATAAGGTGCTTTAGTAACAAAACGGATGGCACTGTGATAAACTGCATCCAGTTTGCTGAGTAGAGTATTGGAAGCTATTTTGTAGATGACATCGCCGAAGTCAAAGATCGGTAGGATAGTCAGTTTTACTAGGGTAAGTTTGGCGGCGTGAGTGAAGGAGGCTTTGTTCCGGAATAGAAAGCCGACTCTAGATTTGATTTTGGATTGGAGATGTTTGATATGAGTCTGGAAGGAGAGTTTGCAGTCTAGCCACACACCTAGGTACTTATAGATGTCCACATATTCTAGGTCGGAACCGTCCAGGGTGGTGATGCTAGTCGGGCGTGCGGGTGCAGGCAGCGAGCGGTTGAAAAGCATGCATTTGGTTTTACTAGCGTTTAAGAGCAGTTGGAGGCCACGGAAGGAGTGTTGTATGGCATTGAAGCTCGTTTGGAGGTTAGATAGCACAGTGTCCAGGGAAGGGCCGGAAGTATACAGAATGGTGTCGTCTGCGTAGAGGTGGATCAGGGAATCGCCCGCAGCAAGAGCAACTTCATTGATGTATACAGAGAAAAGAGTCGGCCCGAGAATTGAACCCTGTGGTACCCCCATAGAGACTGCCAGAGGACCGGACAACATGCCCTCCGATTTGACACACTGAACTCTGTCTGCAAAGTAGTTGGTGAACCAGGCAAGGCAGTCATTAGAAAAACCGAGGCTATTGAGTCTGCCGATAAGAATATGGTGATTGACAGAGTCGAAAGCCTTGGCCAGGTCGATGAAGGCGGCTGCACAGTAATGTCTTTTATCGATGGCGGTTATGATATCGTTTAGTACCTTGAGCGTGGCTGAGGTGCACCCGTGACCGGCTCGGAAACCGGATTGCACAGCGGAGAAGGTACGGTGGGATTCGAGATGGTCAGTGATCTGTTTGTTGACTTGGCTTTCGAAGACCTTAGCTAGGCAGGGCAGGATGGATATAGGTCTGTAACAGTTTGGGTCCAGGGTGTCTCCCTCTTTGAAGAGGGGGATGACAGCGGCAGCTTTCCAATCCTTGGGGATCTCAGATGATACGAAGGAGAGGTTGAACAGGCTGGTAATAGGGGGTGCGACAATGGCGGCGGACAGTTTCAGAAATAGGGGGTCCAGATTGTCAAGCCCAGCTGATTTGTATGGGTCCAGGTTTTCCAGCTCTTTCAGAACATCTGCTATCTGGATATGGGTAAAGGAGAAGCTGGGGAGGCTAGGGCGAGTAGCAGCGGGGGGGGCGGGGCTGTTGGCCAGGGTTGGAGTCGCCAGGTGGAAAGCATGGCCAGCCATTGAGAAATGTTTGTTGAAGTTTTCGATTATCACGGACTTATCAGTGGTGACCGTGTTATCTAGCCTCAGTGCAGTGGGCAGCTGGGAGGAGGTGCTCTTGTTTTCCATGGACTTTACAGTATCCCAGAACTTTTTGGAGTTAGAGCTACAGGATGCAAATTTCTGCTTGAAAAAGCTGGCCTTTGCTTTCCTGACTGACTGCGTGTATTGGTTCCTGACTTCCCTGAACAGTTGCATATCACGGGGGCTCTTCGATGCTATTGCAGTTCGCCACAGGATGTTTTTGTGCTGGTCGAGGGCAGTCAGGTCTGGAGTGAACCAAGGGCTATATCTGTTCTTGGTTCTGCATTTTTTGAACGGAGCATGCTTGTCTAATATGGTGAGGAAGTAACTTTTAAAGAATGACCAGGCATCCTCAACTGACGGGATGAGGTCAATATCCTTCCAGGGTACCCGGGCCAGGTCGATTAGAAAGGCCTGCTCGCAGAAGTGTTTCAGGGAGCGTTTGACAGTGATGAGGGGTGGTCGTTTGACCGTGGACCCGTGGCGGATACAGGCAATGAGGCAGTGATCGCTGAGATCTTGATTGAAGACAGCAGAGGTGTATTTGGAGGGCAAGTTGGTCAGGATAATGTCTATTAGGGTGCCCATGTTTACGGATTTAGGGTTGTACCTGGTGGGTTCCTTGATGATTTGTGTGAGATTGAGGGCATCAAGCTTAGATTGTAGGACTGCCGGGGTGTTAAGCATATCCCAGTTTAGGTCACCTAACAGAACAAACTCTGAAGATAGATGGGGAGCGATCAATTCACAGATGGTGTCCAGGGCACAGCTGGGAGCTGAGGGGGGTCGGTAGCACGCGGCAACAGTGAGAGACTTATTTCTGGAGAGATTAATTTTTAAAATTAGAAGTTCGAACTGTTTGGGCATAGACTTGGAAAGTATGACAGAACTTTGCAGGCTATCTCTGCAGTAGATTGCAACTCCTCCCCCTTTGGCAGTTCTATCTTGACGGAAAGTGTTATAGTTGGGTATGGAAATCTCAGAGTTTTTGGTGGCCTTCCTAAGCCAGGATTCAGACACGGCAAGGACATCAGGGTTGGCAGAGTGTGCTAAAGCGGTGAGTAAGGCAAACTTAGGGAGGAGGCTTCTGATGTTGACATGCATGAGGCCAAGGCTTTTTCGATCACAGAAGTCAACAAATGAGGGTGACTGGGGACATGCAGGGCCTGGGTTTAACCTCACATCACCCGAGGAACAGAGTAGTAGTAGGATGAGGGTGCGGCTAAAGGCTATCAAAACTGGTCGCCTAGAGCGTTGGGGACAAGGAATAAAAGGAGCAGATTTATGGGCGTGGTAGAATAGATTCTGGGCATAATGTGCAGACCAGGGTATGGTGGGGCACGGGTACAGCGGAGGCAAGCCCAGGCACTGGGTGATGATAAGAGAGGTTGTATCTCTGGACATGCTGGTCTCAATGGGTGAGGTCACCGCATGTGTGGGGGGTGGGACAAAGGAGGTATCAGAGGTACGGAGAGTGGAACTACGGGGTCCATTGCAAACCAAAACAATGATAACTAGCCTGAACAACAGTATGCAAGGCATATTGATATTTGAGAGAGACATACAATAAGGCATAAAGTGATTGCAGGTCATGATTGGGAGAGCTAGCTAAAACAGCAGGTGAGATAACAGCAGCTAGTCAGCTAACACAGCAACAGAAGGTAAAAATGGCGACGACTGGGCAGAGAGGGTCGGATTAACTACACACAGATCCTGAGTTAAGGCACAGAGCCGACAGATAAAACACAAATAAACAGAATGGAGTACCGTGAATTAATGGACAGTCAAGCAGGCATCAGCTATGTAGCCAAGTGATCATAGTGTCCAGGGGGCAGCCGTAGATGGAGTAGTGAGGCCTCCAATAAGCTAGCACGGGTTTAAATTTAGTAGCCCGGGGGGATGGTCTGCTCAGACGGAGGGGGTCTGCTCAGACGGAGGCCGGTTGAGGGCACGTCTGCAAACCAGACGTGGTCGTGTCGACAGAGAATCCAAGCCGGATAGCGATGGCGAAAGAGAGGTTGTGAATTGTAGAATTGTGTTTGCTAACTGGTGCTAGGTTCCTGGCTGCGCTAGCTGCAAGATAAGCTAGCAGTTAGCAGACCGGGGCAGGCAAGTTAGCCTTTCGGGGACGTCGCGATGGGGGGGGAAGTCTGTTTTTGCCTCTTCGTGCGGTGACGTCGATAGACCAGTCGTGGAATTAGTAGGGTTCCAGGTAGCTCTAGGTAGCTAACAGGCCTAGTAGGTTAGCAGAATGGGCCTTCAGCGGGCGTCACGCCTGAGGGGCCTGTTGGAGTCCCCGGGCAGATTATGTCGGTATTCCAGTCGTAGAGGATAGGCGGGGTTCCGTGCTCCGTACCGGCAGTAAATGGGTCTGGGTCTTGTAGCCCAGGAGTGGGCTTCAGTGGTAGCACAGGAGCCCTAGCCAATTAGCTTCAGGCTAATTGGTGCCTGCTCCGGTCCCTGCTCCGGGATGGAAACGCTAGCCAGGAGTGGTCACCCGGGATTGTGGTTAGCTAGTTGCGAAGATCCAGATGAAAATGTTCAGAGTTTGCGGTAGGAATCCGGGGATATGGAGAGAAATAGGTCCGTTATGCTCTGGTTTTAGTCACGTTGTTCGAACTAGCGAGAGCTTTCCGAGCTAAAGGTTAGCTGATGACCGCTAGCAATGGTTTGCTAACTGATAGCTGGTAGGCAGTTAGCTGGCTATCTTCAGTAGATGGATTCCAGATCAGAAGTAAATAGAAATACTTTAGAAAAAAGCAGATCCACGCCACATTGGGTGAGGCGGGTTGCAGGAGAGTATTTAGAAGTTGAGGTTTAAGAAAGTATTTTTAAAAGATATGCGAAGAAAAAGATGTAAAAAGATATATACAAGGGACACGGGACACGACAGGACAAAGACGTCTACACTGCTACGCCGTCAATGTCCCTCCGCTCTCTCTTTCCTCCACTGATACCGACCAGAAAGGGACATGTCTTCCAGCTGATGGAGAAACTCGAGTCGCACCGCATTATTTCTGCTTTTTAAACAAATTCAGTAAACGTGTGCCAGCATCCCTGTGGAACGCTTTTGACACCTTGTAGAGTCCATGTCCCGAGAAATGTAGGCTATTTTGAGGGTAAAAAGGGATGCAACTCAATATTAGGATTGTGTTGGTAATGTTTTATACACTCAGTCTCTCGCTTTCTCTCGCCCTTCTTCTCTCCCTCTCTTCCTCTCTCTCTCTCCTCCTCTCTCTGATTACTTACCTGCTAGGTAATCTAATAGACACCGAGGATTGGGCAAACAGAGCATCTAAGCACCAGCTGATGCCAAACAGATAATTGTGAGGAATATGACTGGGCTTGATTCTTTCTGAGATATATATATATATATATATATATATATATATATATATATAGAGAGAGAGAGAGAGAGAGAGAGAGAGAGAGAGAGAGAGAGAGAGAGAGAGAGAGAGAGAGAGAGAGAGAGAGAGAGAGAGAGAGAGAGAGAGAGAGAGAGAGAGAGAGAGAGAGAGAGAGAGAGAGAGAGAGAGAGAGAGAGAGAGAGAGAGAGAGAGAGAGAGATGCCTGTCTCTCTGAAAGGCCACGACTGCAGCAGAACAGCCCTGGAGGCACACGCCAACCAACTCTCCACATGTCACCACAGCCGTGACTCCCCGTGACTCCAGGAGTGCACAAAGACATACAGACACAAATGAACGCGCGCGCACGCACACACACACATACCAACAACAACAAAAAGACAACTGGCTTCCGTGGTGAGTTAAAGAAGCAGCAGCTGCAGCTCCGGGTCCCTTTACTAAACACAGACTCTGGCCCCTAACTTGTGTTCTGTTTGCCCTATTCAGTTAGTTGTTAATTAGTTTCTTGGGCATGCCTGGGCTTGTCTGTTGTGTTTGAATGCTGAAATGTTACTTCCAGAACTTAAGTAGATGTACAGTACATGAGACTCTGGGTCATAACAGTCATAACCCCCTCCCCTGACTTCACTAGAGCCAAAGGTTAACCAGGGCATGATTTCCCCTCCTCTTCCCCTCTTCCTCGAACCCTTCCATCCTCCCACCCCGACGCTGGACAGACTGCTGTACATCCAGACAGACAGGATGATGCAGGGTGCTCCTAACGTGCCCCCATTCCTTCACTCAATCTCTGACTCGCTGAGAAGAAAATATAATAAGTCAAATCCGTCCAGTCAGTCTGAACAGAGAGGGAAGGAGGTGATATCTCCCTCACCTGAATAGGAGAAAGAGGGAAAGTGAGAGAGAGAGAGAGAGAGAGAGAGAGAGAGAGAGAGAGAGAGAGAGAGAGAGAGAGAGAGAGAGAGAGGGAGAGAGAGAGAGAATAGTGAGAGGAAGTGAGAGAAAGTGAATGAGAACAAGAGATGGGGAGAAGACAGGGAGACAGAGAGAGAGAGTGTGTGAGTGAAAGACAAAGCGAGGAAGAGAGAGAATGATGAAAAAGAGGGCAAGAGAAAGAGAGCAGTCTGATGAATTGAGACAGAGCCGACTGACCGCAGGTCATTAGGCTGCCATTGGGCTGAGCGTGAGTCACTACTAATTCTCCTCACTCTCCTCAGCCCACCTCATCCCTCTTCATATGTCCCTCTCTCTCTACCTCTCTCTCTCGCCATCCCTCCTCTCTCTCTCTGCTCTCTCTCACCATCCCTCCTCACTCTCTCTGCTCTCTCTCACCATCCCTCCTCTTTCTCTCACCTCTCTCTTGGAGTGTTTGATATGTAGATAATGATACAGTAGGTAATTCATGTTTATGTTTGGTGATAGTGGTTAAGTGCAAGTTATTGAACATATGCATTTTCAGATTATGTATAGATGAGGCATGATTTAGAGACAGACTGCCAATTTCCTGTCTCTTTCTTTCTCTCTCTCAATCCCTCTCTCTCTCCTCTCTGTCTGTTTTCATATTGTGAATCTGCTCAGCATACACCTTAAACATGGTTGGCTCCCCTAACCCCATGCGGTCAAAGAACACTGGTGTGTGTGTGTATTCTGACTGGTTTCAGAGTTGTATACCCTCATCACCCACAGTCAATGAAGTCCATTCAGCCAGCCTTCAGTCAGGACTCTGGGAGCCCGCAAGGACCAGTGATCTGGAATGGCCTCCACAGCCTCCTATGGAGGCCTGGAGAACAAGAGACATGGAGGCAGAGAGGTGGCAGAAAGCCAGGGAGAAGAGACACACCACACACACCACACACACACAGTTCATGGTTATCACAAATGAATGCGGGTCTATTGTTCCTTGCTTCATATGTTGTGCCGTGGTGTCAGAGCATAGACCAACACATAATGACAGCATGTACCATTCCTTGCAGAAGGTTGCTCCAGAGTGCTAACCATTGAGCCAATGAATCACTAAGTATTTTAAGCATTTATTTTTCTTTCCTTTTCACTGACACTCTCTTCCCTAAATATTTATTTACTTGCGCACTTTTGTTTATTTAAAAATAAACACCCATCAGCGTCTTGCTGCTTCAGTAGAAATGTTAATTAACATGCACTAATTTGGAGCGTTTTAATGGAGCGTTAGTTCCAGACAATTTAAAGCACTTTAGGTAGGGTGAGCTGATGCCAAGTCTGGCAATATAGCAATTTACCCCCATCTCCCCTCCACCCTCCACTGTCAGACCCCAATGCAGCTACCCATCTCTCCACAGTCATGGTCGATATGCCCTCTCTACATTGTAAAACACAACCATCCGAGTCAGTAAATGAACTGAGTAGGTAACTGAAACAGCAGTAGTAGTCACACTAACTGGATTTATTTAGTTACATCAGGGAGCCCATTGAGACCAGGGCCTCGTTTTCAATGGTGCCCTGAGGACGACAAATTCAACACATTCAACTACAACATTCCTATAAAAACTACAGGTTACAATTTCAAAAACAAACATTTCAACACCACAATGCATTTCTACATTTAATCAAAACAAATGCAATTATTGTTTAACAAATTCAACATTAGACTCCTTAACTGCCCTAGCGGTACCAGGGAATCAAGACGCCCTGCAGGTTATTGCAAAAATGTGGGGGTATTAAAACTGAAAGTGGATTTACCTAATTCGGTGGAAACCCGCAGAATTTTAAGAGTTAATCAAACCTGTGAATGGGTTTGTTAACTATGTTTTTATACTTAATCAACGACGTTTGGTAAGTCGGAAGCTTGTGTAGTAGAGTTTTGTTAACAAAAAGGGAATAATGAAGTGATCTATAGGACTTTAATGATAAAGCGAAGGTTGCTGTGGTAGACAGCATTCAAAGGTGTAAGAGTAGTGGCTGCTGCATTCTGGTAAATGGTGTCACCATAGTCAAGAACTGGCAGGAAAGTTGACAGTACATTCTGCTTCTTGCTGTTAAGGGAGAGGCAAGATCTGTTTCTAAAAAAGAGGTCTTAGCTTTTTAATTCGCTTTTTTTTTAAACGTTAAATCCTTGTCAATCCAAATGCACAGATATTTATAGGTGGGAGCCCAATTGATGGGAGAACCATTCAATGAATATATATGAAGTCTTTATGATTTTTTCTGCGAGAATTAGAGAACAACATGTATTTAGCCTTGCCTACGTTAAGTACAAGTCTTAAACCAACCAGGACTTTCTGTAAGACAACAAAGTCAGATTGCAACTCTAACAATGCCTGAGCTACAGTTGGGGCAATGGCATTCATAACAGTATCATCTGCATGCAGATGAATATTTCAGGTTTTAAATAGTCAAGTTAACAGGTCCCAATACGGACCCCTAAGGTTCACCTTTCGTAATATCCAGGAAACTGAACTTAACACCAACCTTCACAAGTTGTTTGCTGTCTGACAGGTAATTCTCAAACCACTTGCAAGAAACGTGATCTTAGTCAACCTTTCAATGCGAAGGTGTCGAAGGCCTTGGGAAAGTCTATAAATACGGCGGCACAATGATTTTGATGATCTAAGCATTATTAACACATCATCTAAAACAAGCAGATGAAAAGGTATTATGTCCTGGTCTAAAACCAGATTGGTGAACATTACGAACAGAGTGAGAAGTTAAAACTAGTTATTAGCTGAGAGTTGGACAGGGATGACATATTTTCTCATATATCATTTTTTCTCGTCTCAAGAGACTCCCGGCTCCTACGTCCTGAACCCCTACTGCTCCTGCTAACCCCTAGCATCCTCGTCTTTACTAATAGCTCCCCTGTAGACACTCGACTGCACACAGGTACTACTGCTAGTTATTCTTTCATATCCTCAGACACTCAGCTCTTCACTGCTGCTTCTCTTTCTCACATTTAGCCCCTCCCCATTAGACGTATCACTGAAGTTGTCTCCAGACTCAGCACACTGCTCTGTTTAACACACCACCATTTCAGCCCTCCCCTTAACACCAGGGTCACTGACGGCCTCCTCTCTGTACGCGGCACAGTCTCCTACTATTTACCGGACTGTCACTCACTCTGCCCGCAGCACACCCAAACAGCAGCAGAGAGAGAGCAAAAGAGAGAGAGAGAAAGAGGCAAAGAGAGGGAGGCAGAGAGAGAGAGAGAGAGAGAGAGAGAGAGGCAGAGAAAGGCAGAGAGAGAGAGAGAGAGAGAGAGAGGCAGAGAAAGGCAGAGAGAGAGAGAGAGAGAGAGAGAGGCAGAGAAAGGCAGAGAGAGAGAGAAAGGGTGAAAGAGAAAGGGAAAGACAGTGAGACACAAATAGAGAGTAAGGCAGCGCAAGAGAGAGAGAGAACAAAAGAGAGAGAGCAAGCGAGAGTGTGTGAGAACGAGACCGCGATAGAGAGAGAGGAGGGGGTGGAGGCAGGGGGGAAAATGAAGAAGGAGATATATAGGGAGGGAGAAAGAGAGATAAGACGAGGGAGGGAGATATACAAAAAGACAGAAAAAGAGAGAGTGAGAGAGAGAGGAGCGAGGGGGTTAGTCAAGCTGACAGAAACATTAAATGACATGGAAACATTGCCACAGAGGACAGTCAAAGCAACGAAGACAGCCAAAATTCTCTACTCGTTGTTGATACAGCGAAGCCTTGCGTGTGGCTTTCACAGGAAACCATGAGTGACACCTCTTCATCGACACCTATTATGATTGTCACGGCTATCAACCTTACAGCTCTCCAATTTGATTCATGTAATTAAGATGTCATGGAGTCGATGCTATTTTAATAAACACACTCATCTGTCATATTTCATTCTCCCATTCCTGGTCTTTACTAGGCTCCGTAGACTACTGGCTCTGCCTCACCACTCTGCTGTGTCTCTAATGGACTACTGGCTCTGCCTCACCACTCTGCTGTCTCTCTAATGGACTACTGGCTCTGCCTCACCACTCTGCTGTGTCTCTCTAATGGACTACTGGCTCTGACTCACCACTCTGCTGTGTCTCTAATGGACTACTGGCTCTGCCTCACCAATCTGCTGTGTCTCTAATGGACTACTGGCTCTGCCTCACCACTCTGCTGTGTCTCTCTGATGGACTACTGGCTCTGCCTCACCACTCTGCTGTCTCTCTAATGGACTACTGGCTCTGCCTCACCACTCTGCTGTGTCTCTCTAATGGACTACTAGCTCTGCCTCACCACTCTGCTGTCTCTCTAATGGACTACTGGCTCTGCCTCACCACTCTGCTGTGTCTCTAATGGACTACTGGCTCTGCCTCAACACTGCTGTGTCTCTCTAATGGACTACTGGCTCTGCCTCACCACTCTGCTGTGTCTCTAATGGACTATTGGCTCTGCCTCACCACTCTGCTGTGTCTCTCTGATGGACTACTGGCTCTGCCTCACCACTCTGCTGTCTCTCTAATGGACTACTGGCTCTGCCTCACAACTCTGCTGTGTCTCTAATGGACTAATGGCTCTGCCTCACCACTCTGCTGTGTCTCTCTGATGGACTACTGGCTCTGCCTCACCACTCTGCTGTCTCTCTAATGGACTACTGGCTCTGCCTCACCACTCTGCTGTGTCTCTCTAATGGACTACTGGCTCTGCCTCACCACTCTGCTGTCTCTCTAATGGACTACTGGCTCTGCCTCACCACTCTGCTGTGTCTCTAATGGACTACTGGCTCTGCCTCACCACTCTGCTGTGTCTCTCTAATGGACTACTGGCTCTGCCTCACCACTCTGCTGTGTCTCTCTAATGGACTACTGGCTCTACCTCACCACTCTGCTGTGTCTCTCTAATGGACTACTGGCTCTGCCTCACCACTCTGCTGTGTCTCTCTAATGGACTACTGGCTCTGCCTCACCACTCTGCTGTGTCTCTCTAATGGACTACTGGCTCTGCCTCACCACTCTGCTGTGTCTCTAATGGACTACTGGCTCTGCCTCACCACTCTGCTGTGTCTCTCTAATGGACTACTGGCTCTGCCTCACCACTCTGCTGTGTCTCTCTAATGGACTACTGGCTCTGCCTCACCACTCTGCTGTGTCTCTCTAATGGACTACTGGCTCTGCCTCACCACTCTGCTGTGTCTCTCTAATGGACTACTGGCTCTGCCTCACCACTCTGCTGTGTCTCTCTAATGGACTACTGGCTCTGATTGGACTACTGGACTACAGGCTCTTTAAATGTAGATATCCATGGGAGGTGAGAGGGGGTTCTCCTGAGGGTTCACATATAGAGCATAAATAAGTAGTGTGTGTGTGTGTGTGTGTGTGTGTGTGTGTGTGTGTGTGTGTGTGTGTGTGTGTGTGTGTGTGTGTGTGTGTGTGTGTGTGTGCGTGCGTGCGTGCGTGCGTGTGTGCGTGCGTGTGTGCGTGCGGGCCTACGTGTTCGAGTGCGTGCATGTGTGTCAGAGGTGTCTCATTCTGCTGTAAGAGCCTCACACTCCAGCACCAGAGGGAGTGGATCTGGTTACAGCTTAATGGGTCAGGACACAGCCAAGACAATCCTTCCCTGGCGGACTCTGCCCCAACGTAACCCATGCCGTGCCACACAGCCAAGACAACCTGGTGTAACCTGCCCTGAAACTGGAGACATGGCTTGTGTCCCAAATGGTAGTGAACTAGGGCTCCAGTCAAAAGTAGTCAACTATACAGGGAATGGGGTGCCATTTGGGACACAGTAATGGGGAATGGAGGGGGATGGGGAGAGTCATGTGTACTGTGTTGTGTTTCATTCTAGGGAAAAGTTCCCTCCCCTCTGCCCTAGTTTATGATGGAAACTAGGCGGAGCTGTTTCTTACACCTACTCAGTTGTCTCAGATCCATGAAGGTAAGTGAAGGAGGACAGAGGAGAGGGAACGTCTTCATGGAATGAAATGCAGCCATGGAGGTGACATCCCTGCTCATATCCAGCTTAGATCTTGTATCAGAGTGCACTACACACATAGTGACCTTCCATGGCATAGTGATTGTAGAGATGGAGAGAAACCAGAGGGAGAGGTGAGGGGTGGAAAGTAAGAGTGGGTTGTATGAGGCACACAGTGGAACAAAATGGAGACAGAGTCAGCATTGTGGTTTGTTTACCTTCCCCAGTACCCCGCCTCCACAATCATTCTCCCTTTCATCATCATTACACACACACACACACACACAACCTGCCCTCATGCTGGTCCGGCACCCACACAGGTCTTTACCACCAACTTGAACCCAACAGTCATCAGAACCCTGTCTCTGTCATACTACACTCTCCCACACTGTCCGGGTTGACTGTTGTTTCTGTTGCTGATGAAGATGTCATCTATTAGCTCAGTGACAAAGCAGTGGCACAAGTCAACAATGTATGTCATGGTATCTCTCAGGCCTTGTCAATATAAGACAGACTTACTACTGTTTCTATCTTGTGATTCTCCCATTGTTATAGGTCACACTATTTTCTAGCCAAGTTTCTCTCCCTGCCTGAAAGCACCCAACCGGATAAGAAGACCATCAAAAGACCAGTACACTGTAGTCCAGACAGCATCCTACTGATTAAAGGAGAGACCAGTACACTGTAGTCCAGACAGCATCCTACTGATTAAAGGAGAGACCAGTACACTGTAGTACAGACAGCATCCTACTGATTAAAGGAGAGACCAGTACACTGTAGTCCAGACAGCATCCTACTGATTAAAGGAGAGACCAGTACACTGTAGTCCAGACAGCATCCTACTGATTAAAGGAGAGACCAGTACACTGTAGTCCAGACAGCATCCTACTGATTAAAGGAGAGACCAGTACACTGTAGTCCAGACATCATCCTACTGATCAAAAGAGAGACCAGTACTCTCTAGTCCAGTGAGAGAGGGAGTGAGAGAGAGAGAGGGGCAGAGAGAGACAGACATACAGACATACAGAGAGAGAGAGAGAGAGTGAGAGAGAGAGAGAAAAAGAGAGAGAGAGAGAGAGAGAGAGAGAGAGAGAGAGAAATAATACCAACATATACGCTTGCTTTATCGACTTCCAAAAAGCATTTGATTATATTTGGCACACAGGACTGTTCTACAAAGTTATTGAAAGTGGTGTAGGGGGTAAAACACATGTCATAATTAATACGTGTAGCAATACGTGTAGCATTAAAATTGGCAAAAAAATAACAGAATTCTTTAACCAGGAGCGGGGCCTTCGTCAGGGTTGCAATCTGAGCCCTGCACTCTTCAGTATTTACATCAACGAATTGGCCACTATTCAATGAGACTGACTCACCCATCTCCCCTTTTCCTCCCTCCCTTTCTTCTCCCCCTCTCGTGTTTCATGTGGAGGTCAGAGTGATTGATGTCACGGATGACGCACGCACAAACACACAAACATACAACACATGCTACACCACATCGCATTCACTGGTGTCTGATGTGGTGTGATGGTGTCACACTGTTCATGATCTTAGCTATATTGAATCAAACCTTTCCGTTTCATTCTAGTTTTCTGCCATTTCCAGAAGCCTGCTGTGGGACACATCACACACAACAGCCACCTGGCAAAGAAAGAGAGACACATGGAGAAGGAGACAGTGAAAGCAAAGGAGGGAGGAGAGGGAGAGATACTGTAGATAGGAGGAGAGAGACAGGTGGAGAAGGAGACAGTGAAAGCAAAGGAGAGAGGAGAGGGACAGATACTGTAGATAGGAGGAGAGAGACAGGTGGAGAAGGAGACAGTGAAAGCAAAGGAGAGAGGAGAGGGACAGATACTGTAGATAGGAGGAGAGAGACAGGTGGAGAAGGAGACAGTGAAAGCAAAGGAGAGAGGAGAGGGACAGATACTGTAGATAGGAGGAGAGAGACAGGTGGAGAAGGAGACAGTGAAAGCAAAGGAGAGAGGAGAGGGACAGATACTGTAGATAGGAGGAGAGAGACAGGTGGAGAAGGAGACAGTGAAAGCAAAGGAGAGAGGAGAGGGACAGATACTGTAGATAGGAGGAGAGAGACAGGTGGAGAAGGAGTCAGTGAAAGCAAAGGAGAGAGGAGAGGGACAGATACTGTAGATAGGAGGAGAGAGACACATGGAGAAGGAGACAGTGAAAGCAAAGGAGGGAGGAGAGGGAGAGATACTGTAGATAGGAGGAGAGAGACAGGTGGAGAAGGAGACAGTGAAAGCAAAGGAGAGAGGAGAGGGACAGATACTGTAGATAGGAGGAGAGAGACAGGTGGAGAAGGAGACAGTGAAAGCAAAGGAGAGAGGAGAGGGACAGATACTGTAGATAGGAGGAGAGAGACAGGTGGAGAAGGAGACAGTGAAAGCAAAGGAGAGAGGAGAGGGACAGATACTGTAGATAGGAGGAGAGAGACAGGTGGAGAAGGAGACAGTGAAAGCAAAGGAGGGAGGAGAGGGACAGATACTGTAGATAGGAGGAGAGAGACAGGTGGAGAAGGAGACAGTGAAAGCAAAGGAGGGAGGAGAGGGACAGATACTGTAGATAGGGGGAGAGAGACAGGTGGAGAAGGAGACAGTGAAAGCAAAGGAGAGAGGAGAGGGACAGATACTGTAGATAGGAGGAGAGAGACAGGTGACCATATAGAGAAGGCTTGAGGAAGAATGGACAGAGAGAAAGAATAGAGAGGAAAGCGGATGGAAAGGGGAACAAACATGGGGAGATAGGTCAGAGATGGGGGGAGAAAGAGAGTGGTAGTGAGAGATGGGAAAGAGTAGGAGAGGGAGAGAGAGAGGGGGAGATGAGAGAGGGGGAGAGAGAGCAGGAGTTAGACAGATGGTAGACAGGTGAGGTAAAGAGAGAGAAGAGATATAGAGGCATAAAGTGACAGAGGTATTAACACTTGACTGTTAATAAAGAGCATATTCAACGCTGTACTTCCGGCTTTCACTTCCTGCTTTACTACTATGGGTCCACACAAAATGGCTGCCAGTCCATCCAGTATGACATCATTGACTTGAGTAATGACGCCAAGTCTCGTGATTCTATCTCTATGGGGTGGAGGGGTGGACAAGACCTCTTCCTCAGTTTTCCTTGACCACATGACCTGTATGACAGTACTGATCAGTGTGGGTCAACGGACTCCAGAACAGAACATATGCATTTAAAAGCGATTCCCTGTCATGGAATTGACTGTATTTGGACTAATGGACTCAAGGATTCTGGTCCTTCCTGACCTTGACATATGGTTAGGAATTATGGATGAGAGAGAGAGAGAGAGAGAGAGAGAGAGAGAGAGAGAGAGAGTTTTTGAGTTTTTATAAAACCTTTATGTTATACTCAAGTGTTAACATAAAAAATGACACACTGCCTTTTCAGAAATGAAACAACAAATGTAATTCCTAAACAAAATAAATAAAATAAAAATACAAAAGAACATATACATTCAACTTATTTCATCAACAAAAAATAATTTCCCCTCCTCTACAAAACAAACCGCTCCTTCGTAGGCCCACTTCTCCTCAAACAATAAGAGATCTTTTACAGCTGAGAAGACCTCAAAATCCACTTTTATTCTTGCTTTCACTAATCCTTTAAAAACACATCCTACATCCTGCCCATATCCCGTTTCTATCTTATGTTTCCTACTCAGAAAAATTGACATCTTAGCTTGTCCCAAAATAAAATGTAACAGTTGACATTTTCTTTTCTGTTGCTTACTATATTGAAACCCCAAAATAAAAACAGTGTTATTGAAAATCTCCCCTACAGCTTTAAACAAAGATTCCAGCATTTCCAATAGAGGTTTTATCCTCTCACACTCCATAAAACAGTGAAAAATGGTTTCTCTTATATTACAAAAAGGACATCCATCTCTAACATCTGAGTTAATAACAGATACAAAAGCATTAACTGCAATGATGCCATGTAAAACCCTCCATTGCATATCACCAGTACCCTTTTGTACCGGTGGCTTGTACAGTGCTCTCCATGCTGGCTTTACCTTGTCATCAATTCCCAATTTTACCCTCCATGGAGTGTCTTTTCTATTCACCTCATCCAAACCCACCTCCTCCAACCCTCTCAAATCCAGCAATAACGCCTTTCTTTCTGACTCTGGGATATTTGGTGTAATCCCTAGTCTTGGAAATGAGACGTCTTCATCTTGTACCTTCTTCTTGTGGCTATTAAGCATACCCCACTCTTCCGCTGACAGAGCCTTCCTGCAGCTTCCCAGCATTTGTCCGACAATCCTTTCCGACCTCACCCCCAAATGTTCAGCCACCCGTCTTCCATCCATTAAGGCGGGCCCAGCCATGGCCATTAACTGTTTTAAGGTGATGATTTTGCCCTTCACCAGAATCTTGGAGAAATGTGGAACAGCTGCATTTGTACAATCCAGTCTTGCCCCATACACCAGAGGTTCCTCCAACAGCCAATGCACTGACTCCGCTGAAGTTCGTCTGGACACCTTCATTATGCTCCACACTCTGAGAAGACCTCTGTAAAACGGAGGTACTCCCTCCCTAGAAATCTGGCTACTATCAACCAGAAATAAAGCCTTCTTTAAACCTAATCCTCCAACCCGCTGTAATACAAGACTTGCCACCCCTCTCCACACCACATTTTCCAGTCCATAAAGCAACCTTTGAATAAACTGAAACCGGAAAGCAGCAGCCCTACTAGCAAGATGTACAAGACATTGTCCCCCCTCCTCTTTTGACAAATACAAAACACTTTGTGGAACCCAGTGATATTTATCCCAAAAGAAATCCACAATAATTGCCTGTATCTTAGCCAGAAGGCCAGATGGTGGTTCTAAAACTGACAACCGATGCCATAGTGCAGAGGCAATCACATTGTTAACTATAATAGTGCGCCCCCTATATGACATACGAGATAGCAACCAACGCCATCTCCTCATCCTCCCTTCCACCATTTCAACCACCCCAATCCAATTTCTTTCCATAGTCCCCTCATCTCCTAGGTACACTCCAAGATACTTAAAACCTCCCTTACACCATTCCAGCCCCCCTGGCAAAGCCATGATCCCTCCAGACCATTCTCCAATCTGTAAAGCACAACTCTTTTCCAATTTACCTTTGCAGAGGATATTCCCCTAAAACGATCAACCATTAGACTCAAACTATCCACCTCCGCTTGATTTTTTACTAAAACAACTACATCATCAGCATAGGCTGAGAGACGAATAGGAGGAATATCCTCTGAAAGGTACACCCCTTCAATGCGACTTCTAATGCTATTTAGTAGTGGCTCTATAGCAATGGCATATAACATCCCTGACAAAGAACATCCCTGCCTAATACCTCTACACACTTTAAAAGGAGCACTCAAACCACCGTTAACTTTCAATACACTTTCAATGTCACCATATATCACCTTTATCATGGCAATAAAACCAGAGCTGAAGCCAAACGCCTCAAACGTGTGCCATAAATATTGATGTTCAACTCGGTCAAATGCCTTTTCCTGATCAATTGAAATTAGACCAGCATCCAACCCAATAGCCCTAGAGACGTCCAAAAAATCACGAATAAGAGAAATGTTATCCCCTATCTGCCTGCCAGGAACACAGTAGGACTGGTCCGTATGTATGATTTGCCCCATCACCTCCCTCAGCCTGTTGGACAAAGCCTTTGACAGGATCTTATAATCAGTGCACAATAAAGCCACCGGCCTCCAGTTCTTCACCTCCCTAGGGTCACCCTTTTTGGGCAGTAGGGTGAGGACAGCCCTTCTGCAGCTTATTGGTAGTAACCCTCCAGTTAAACTATCATTAACTACTGCTAGCCAATCCTCTCCCAACATAGCCCAAAAATACTTAAAAAAGTCAACGGGAAGCCCATCAATGCCTGGTGCCCTTCCATTTTCCATGCCTTTTAATGCAGTGTATAACTCCTGCAAAGACAATGGTTGCTCAAGCTCAACCTGAGCTTCTGCAGCCACCTGTGGGAGCCCATCAAGGAACTGCTGTGTCACTGTTTTATCCTCTTTGTACTCACACTTGTAGAGCTCAGCATAGAACTCTACTGCCCTCTTTCTAATTTCACTAGGGCTAGTGAGCTCTTGTCCAACAGCTGATTTGAGACAATGAATAATTTTTCTTTGTCCATTCTTTTTCTCTAAACCAAAGAAAAATTTGGATGAGGCATCCATTTCAGAGATTCCCTGAAACTTACTTCTCACCAATGCCCCCTGTGCTCTGATACCCAGCAGGTCTGCCAATGCAGCTTTTTTCCTCTTGAGGGCTTGCGTATGGCCTCGATCTCCTGTGGTCTCAACCAACGTCATGAGTTCCACTATTTCAAACTCTAGGGCTTTCATTGATCTGGTGATATCCTTGGTGACATTCCTCGTGTATTGATTACAGAATTGTTGAATCTGGATTTTCCCTATATCCCACCACTGTTGAAGGGATACAAAACTGGCCTTTTGAGGCCTCCACCTCTCCCAGAAAAAACTAAAACATTTCCTGAAGTGAGCATCACTCAATAAAGTTATATTAAAATGCCAGTATGCGCTTTTGGGTTTTACATCGTTAATGAACACCACCTCTGTTATTAAACAATGATCAGAAAATCCCACTGGGGTTATCACACTTGATTTACAGACCTGAGATTGATGCTCAAAACAATAAAACCTATCTAACCTGGCCATAGAGATGGTGTTCTCTCTCACATGCGCCCAGGTGTACTGCCTTGTGCCTCCATTTTGACTCCGCCAAACGTCACACAGTACATGTGTTACAATGAGGCGTTTTAAAAAAGTCCTTGAGGCTATATGAGGTTCTTGGTGATTTCTATCTAAATCGCTGACTGTGCAGTTAAAATCCTCAGCAATAAATAAATAATCTTCATTGTTACATTTCTCAATGGTATTTGATAATGTCTCTAAAAACCATACCCTCTCAACTGCCACCACTGGGGCATATACATTTATCAGACACATAGTGATGTTTTCATACCTTGCTCTAACTTTTAATAACCTCCCCTCAACTACCTCTTCAACCTCATATGACAACGGCAAAAACCCTTTTGAGAACAAGATAGCCACACCCCCACTTTTTGAGTTTTTATGACTACACACCACTGTCCCCCCCCACTCCTGTTGCCACATAACTTCATTTTCCAAATTACTATGTGTTTCTTGAAGAAAATTTATGTCACTTCCCTGTCCCCTAATTAACTCATACACTATGGCTCTTTTTTTACCATCTCTTGCCCCATTTACGTTTAAAGAAGAAATCTTAAAACTGCTCATGGATGAAAAAATATATATACAGAGGAAGATACAGACACCACATCTCTTTACAGAGTTAAAGCTGCAACTGAACTCTTTCATTTTCTTTAGAATGTACATCACTTATCACTCTCGTGACCACTTTCTTGAGTCTAGCAATTTCAGGGCTTGTCAAACCTCCCGCTGTAATTTTTGACATCAGAAACTTTGCTGATTCAATAAACAATTCACTTTCAGGGAAAAAATCAGTTATATTGTAATCCTGCATATATTTCTTCCCTTTTGTCAACTTCAGAAATTGACGTACCTTCTTAATCCCATACCTCCCTTCCACCCCATTTATCTCGCTATTTTGTTGTGACGCGTCAGATGACTCACTCTCACTATCCTCCCCAGAAGAAAACTCCACCATCTCTACCACCTGTTCATCCTCAACTGATTTATCAATCTCTACCTTCCTCTTAGAATTAGACCCTTCACCACCCCTTAAATTATTCCTCTTACTCCTCGGTACTTTGAAAACAGCTGCTTCCTTTTCCGTTATTTCAATCTCCTCTTTACCTCCAATTTCATTTTCCAGCACCACCTCAGCGACGGCAGTCGCAATCTCACCGACTGTTTCCCCTCCCTCTTTGTTCTGATCTACCACAATTGCCCCCGTATCCACAATGCCTTCCTCTCCTACTTTTCCAACCACATCTGCCCACCTTCTCCCTTCCCCTACACCCTTAGCATGTTCATCCCTTCGCGGTGATGCGTTAGCTGCACCAGCACTAGAGCTACTACCGGGCTCTGCGCGCTCATTCTCGGGACAACTACGCACCAAATGCCCCTCTCTTCCACAGCCAAAGCCTTTCATTGATTCAGTAGAAGCGTAGAAGACATAATCAAATCCATCAATCTTAAAACTGAACGCTAAATTCAGTTCATCAACGTACTTTTTTAAGATCATATGCACTTGTCTCCTATGAGACACGACATGTTTCAGCAACGGAGATTTGCATCCAAAAAGAACCTTCTTTATTGTAGATACGATTTGACCATGACGAGATAACTCTCGCTCCAACACTTCATCTCTAACAAATGGTGGCACGTTAGAAAGAATAACTTTCTTCGCCGGATTCATAAGCGGTAATACCGGCGTCTGTGTCTCCCGCAACACAACACCCCTCTCAACCATCTTATTCACCTTTTCAATGGAATCTAAGAATATCACTACAGCGCTATTCATCCTTGAGGCTGATTTGATGCTATCATACCCAATGATAGCACCCACAGCCAAGCTACATTCTTCCACTGAACACCCGGCCTCAGCAGGACTCTTTACTCCATGCCGCCGACTAAGTTTTTCAAACTCCAAACTTCCGCGAGTGGCCATTGCAACCAGCCCCACCCGCTGGTTGTGCCCTCGCGAAAACCAACCTCAAGGATCCCACCACCCCTATACGTGCTTAGTGATAGTTAGACAAGATACCCTTAAAACAACTAAACTCATCTATATATATATATACACACCAAAACCCAATAGAGTGAAAAGAATTCCAGTCGCTCTCACAATCACTCCTGCTTGACGACTCACTCCCAGCATGCACTCCGACGAGAGAGAGAGAGAGAGAGAGAGAGAGAGAGAGAGAGAGAGAGAGAGAGAGAGAGAGAGGCCATTAAAGACAGAACAGTACAGTGGGTTGTGTATTAATGATATAGTATTCAATCCAAGGAGCATTATTGAGCAGCCCACAAGACAGACAACAATGCACCTTTTAAAGACAATTTCCGTGGCGTTTGCGGAGATCGCATTAAAAGTAAACGCTGCAGATGTCAGCTGAAGTGGAAATGACTTAATGTCAAGCCCTGTATGAAAGGATACAACGCCCATTTGACTGAATCCCAGCCAAGACACTCAGAGACTGGCAAGAAGCTTAGCAGTAACAGTAAAAACACAACTGTAGACATATAACCTGTTCTGATCAACTGTAGACATATAACCTGTTCTGATCAACTGTAGACATATAACCTGTTCTGATCAACTGTAGACATATAACCTGTTCTGATCAACTGTAGACATATATCCTGTTCTGATCAACTGTAGACATATAACCTGTTCTGATCAACAGTAGACATATAACCTGTTCTGATCAACTGTAGACATATATCCTGTTCTGCTCAACAGTGGACATATAACCTATTCTGATACACAGTAGACATGTAACCTGTCCTGATAAACTGTAGACATAAAACCTGTTCTGATCAACTGTAGACATATAACCTGTTCTGATCAACTGTAGACATATAACCTGTTCTGATCAACTGTAGACATATAACCTGTTCTGATCAACTGTAGACATATAACCTGTTCTGATCAACTGTAGACATATAACCTGTTCTGATCAACTGTAGACATATAACCTGTTCTGATCAACTGTAGACATATAACCTGTTCTGATCAACTGTAGACATATAACCTGTTCTGATCAACTGTAGACATGTTCTGATCAACTGTAGAAATATAACCTGTTCTGATCAACTGTAGACATATAACCTGTTCTGATCAACTGTAGACATATAACCTGTTCTGATCAACTGTAGACATATAACCTGTTCTGATCAACTGTAGACATATAACCTGTTCTGATCAACTGAATACATGTTCTGATCAAATGTAGACATATAACCTGTTCTGATCAACTGTAGACATATAACCTGTTCTGATCAAATGTAGACATATAACCTGTTCTGATCAAATGTAGACATGTAACCTGTTCTGATCAACTGTAGACATATACCCTGTTCTGATCAACTGTAGACATATAACCTGTTCTGATCAACTGTAGACATATAACCTGTTCTGATCAACTGTAGACATATAACCTGTTCTGATCAACTGTAGACATATAACCTGTTCTGATCAACAGTAGACATATAACCTGTTCTGATCAACTGTAGACATATAACCTGTTCTGATCAACTGTAGACATGTTCTGATCAACTGTAGACATATAACCTGTTCTGATCAACTGTAGACATGTTCTGATCAACTGTAGACATATAACCTGTTCTGATCAACTGTAGACATATAACCTGTTCTGATCAAATGTAGACATATAACCTGTTCTGATCAAATGTAGACATGTAACCTGTTCTGATCAACTGTAGACATATACCCTGTTCTGATCAACTGTAGACATATAACCTGTTCTGATCAACTGTAGACATATATCCTGTTCTGATCAACTGTAGACATATAACCTGTTCTGATCAACTGTAGACATATATCCTGTTCTGATCAACTGTAGACATATATCCTGTTCTGATCAACAGTAGACATATAACCTGTTCTGATCAACAGTAGACATATAACCTGTTCTGATCAACTGTAGACATATAACCTGTTCTGATCAACTGTAGACATGTTCTGATCAACTGTAGACATATAACCTGTTCTGATCAACTGTAGACATGTTCTGATCAACTGTAGACATATAACCTGTTCTGATCAACTGTAGACATATAACCTGTTCTGATCAAATGTAGACATATAACCTGTTCTGATCAAATGTAGACATATAACCTGTTCTGATCAACTGTAGACATATAACCTGTTCTGATCAACTGTAGACATATAACCTATTCTGATCAACAGTAGACATGTAACCTGTTCTGATCAACAGTAGACATATAACCTGTTCTGATCAACAGTGGACATATAACCTATTCTGATACACAGTAGACATGTAACCTGTCCTGATCAACTGTAGACATAAAACCTGTTCTGATCAACTGTAGACATGTTCTGATCAACTGTAGACATATAACCTGTTCTGATCAACTGTAGACATGTTCTGATCAACTGTAGACATATAACCTGTTCTGATCAACTGTAGACATATAACCTGTTCTGATCAACTGTAGACATATAACCTGTTCTGATCAACTGTAGACATATAACCTGTTCTGATCAACTGTAGACATATAACCTGTTCTGATCAACTGTAGACATATAACCTGTTCTGATCAACTGTAGACATATAACCTGTTCTGATCAACTGTAGACATGTTCTGATCAACTGTAGACAAATAACCTGTTCTGATCAACTGTAGACATATAACCTGTTCTGATCAACTGTAGACATATAACCTGTTCTGATCAACTGTAGACATATAACCTGTTCTGATCAACTGTAGACATATAACCTGTTCTGATCAACTGTAGACATATATCCTGTTCTGATCAACTGTAGACATATAACCTGTTCTGATCAACAGTAGACATATAACCTGTTCTGATCAACTGTAGACATATATCCTGTTCTGCTCAACAGTGGACGTATAACCTATTCTGATACACAGTAGACATGTAACCTGTCCTGATCAACTGTAGACATAAAACCTGTTCTGATCAACTGTAGACATATAACCTGTTCTGATCAACTGTAGACATATAACCTGTTCTGATCAACTGTAGACATATAACCTGTTCTGATCAACTGTAGACATATAACCTGTTCTGATCAACTGTAGACATATAACCTGTTCTGATCAACTGTAGACATATAACCTGTTCTGATCAACTGTAGACATATAACCTGTTCTGATCAACTGTAGACATATAACCTGTTCTGATCAACTGTAGACATGTTCTGATCAACTGTAGACATATAACCTGTTCTGATCAACTGTAGACATATAACCTGTTCTGATCAACTGTAGACATATAACCTGTTCTGATCAACTGTAGACATATAACCTGTTCTGATCAACTGTAGACATATACCCTGTTCTGATCAACTGTAGACATATAACCTGTTCTGATCAACTGTAGACATATAACCTGTTCTGATCAACTGTAGACATATAACCTGTTCCGATCAACTGTAGACATGTTCTGATCAACTGTAGACATATAACCTGTTCTGATCAACTGTAGACATATAACCTGTTCTGATCAAATGTAGACATATAACCTGTTCTGATCAAATGTAGACATGTAACCTGTTCTGATCAACTGTAGACATATACCCTGTTCTGATCAACTGTAGACATATAACCTGTTCTGATCAACTGTAGACATATAACCTGTTCTGATCAACTGTAGACATATAACCTGTTCTGATCAACTGTAGACATGTTCTGATCAACTGTAGACATATAACCTGTTCTGATCAACAGTAGACATATAACCTGTTCTGATCAACAGTGGACATATAACCTATTCTGATACACAGTAGACATGTAACCTGTCCTGATCAACTGTAGACATAAAACCTGTTCTGATCAACTGTAGACATATAACCTGTTCTGATCAACTGTAGACATATAACCTGTTCTGATCAACTGTAGACATATAACCTGTTCTGATCAACTGTAGACATATAACCTGTTCTGATCAACTGTAGACATATAACCTGTTCTGATCAACTGTAGACATATAACCTGTTCTGATCAACTGTAGACATATAACCTGTTCTGATCAACAGTAGACATATAACCTGTTCTGATCAACTGTAGACATATAACCTGTTCTGATCAACTGTAGACATGTTCTGATCAACTGTAGACATATAACCTGTTCTGATTAACTGTAGACATATATCCTGTTCTGCTCAACTGTAGACATGTTCTGATCAACTGTAGACATATAACCTGTTCTGATCAACTGTAGACATATAACCTGTTCTGATCAAATGTAGACATATAACCTGTTCTGATCAAATGTAGACATGTAACCTGTTCTGATCAACTGTAGACATATACCCTGTTCTGATCAACTGTAGACATATAACCTGTTCTGATCAACTGTAGACATATATCCTGTTCTGATCAACTTTAGACATATAACCTGTTCTGATCAACTGTAGACATATATCCTGTTCTGATCAACTGTAGACATATATCCTGTTCTGATCAACAGTAGACATATAACCTGTTCTGATCAACAGTAGACATATAACCTGTTCTGATCAACTGTAGACATATAACCTGTTCTGATCAACTGTAGACATATATCCTGTTCTGATCAACTGTAGACATATAACCTGTTCTGATCAACTGTAGACATATAACCTGTTCTGATCAACTGTAGACATATAACCTGTTCTGATCAACTGTAGACATATAACCTGTTCTGATCAACTGTAGACATGTTCTGATCAACTGTAGACATATAACCTGTTCTGATCAACTGTAGACATATAACCTGTTCTGATCAAATGTAGACATATAACCTGTTCTGATCAACAGTAGACATGTAACCTGTTCTGATCAACAGTAGACATATAACCTGTTCTGATCAACAGTGGACATATAACCTATTCTGATACACAGTAGACATGTAACCTGTCCTGATCAACTGTAGACATAAAACCTGTTCTGATCAACTGTAGACATATAACCTGTTCTGATCAACTGTAGACATGTTCTGATCAACTGTAGACATATAACCTGTTCTGATCAACTGTAGACATATAACCTGTTCTGATCAACTGTAGACATATAACCTGTTCTGATCAACTGTAGACATATAACCTGTTCTGATCAACTGTAGACATATATCCTGTTCTGATCAACTGTAGACATATAACCTGTTCTGATCAACAGTAGACATATAACCTGTTCTGATCAACTGTAGACATATATCCTGTTCTGATCAACAGTAGACATATAACCTGTTCTGATCAACAGTAGACATATAACCTGTTCTGATCAACTGTAGACATATAACCTGTTCTGATCAACTGTAGACATATAACCTGTTCTGATCAACTGTAGACATATAACCTGTTCTGATCAAATGTAGACATATAACCTGTTCTGATCAATTGCGAAGTGTACATGAAGAAAAGTATGAATGATAGATTGAGTGAGACCTTGACAACCTGAGTGAGTGAGTAGCCTGGCAGGCGAGTGAGAGAATGACATGGAGAGAGACTGTGTGAGTGACACTGCCTAAGTGAGAGCTGTAAACTCTATTAGCAGTTTAATAAAATGTTGTACGCAATCTCTAACTCTCTTTCTCCCTCTCTTTCCCAGGGTAGAGATGATAGTCCACTTTCCATAACCTCCTCAGTGACCCTTCCCATTACTCCACCCCTCTATCCCTCCATCACAAATTCTTATCCCTCCATCACTCCACCCTTCTATCCCTCCACCCCTCTATCCCTCCATCACTTCACACGTCTATCCCTCCATCACTTCACCCCTCTATCCCTCCATCACAAATTCTTATCCCTCCATCACTCCACCCCTCCATTACTCCACACCTCCATCACTCCACCCCTCTATCCTTCCATCACTTCACACCTCTATCCCTCCATCACAAATTCTTATCCCTCCATCACTTCACCCCTCTATACCTCCATCACAAATTCTTATCCCTCCATCACTCCACCCTTCCATTACTCCACCCCTCCATCACTCCACCCCTCTATCCCTCCACCCCTCCATCACTTCACTCCTCTATCCCTCCATCACTCCGTTACTTCACACCACTATCCCTACATCACTTCACACCTCTATCCCTCCATCACTTCACACCACTATCCCTCCATCACTTCACACCACCATCCCTCCATCACTTCACACCTCCATCACTCCATCCCTCCGTCACTCCACCCCTCTATCACTCCATCCCTCCATCCCTCCATCACTCCACCCCTCCACCCCTCCATCCTTCTATCCCTCTATCCCTCCATCACTCCCCCTTCTATCCCTCCATCACTCCACTCCTCTATCCCTCCATCACTCCCCCTTCTATCCCTCCATCACTCCACACCTCTATCCCTCTATCCCTCCATCACTCCCCCCCTCTATCCCTCCATCACTCCACTCCTCCATCCCTCCATCACTCCACTCCTCCATCCCTTCATCACTCCACTCCTCCATCCCTCCATCCCTCCACTCCTCCATCCCTCCATCACTCCACTCCTCCATCCCTCCACTCCTCCATCACTCCACTCCTCCATCCCTCCATCACTCCACTCCTCCATCCCTCCATCACTCCACTCCTCCATCCCTCCAATCACTTCACTCCTCCATCCCTCCGTCACTCCACTCCTTCATCCCTCCGTCACTCCACTCCTCCATCACTCCACTCCTCCATCCCTCCATCACTCCACTCCTCCATCACTCCACTCCTCCATCCCTCCATCACTCCACTCCTCCATCACTCCACCTCTCTATCCCTCCATCCCTCCACTCCTCTATCCATCTGCCCATACTAACCTTCAGCCCTTATTGACCTAATAGTGAGCTGCCTCTGACAGAGGTGTTTTCGACGTTGATTGCATGTCCAGCTAAGTGCTTTTCTAAAGAGGTTGGCTTTTCTAAAGAGGTTGGCTTTTCTAAAGAGGTTGGCTTTTCTAAAGAGGTTGGCGTGGCTGTAAATGAATTGCTTCGTGGTCAGAAATTGTCAGAAACAGTTCAATTCAAAGCAGTTTGTATAAATCAAATCAAATCATTTGGCGCTTGAGTTCAATCACTTGTTTTTTTCAATCCTAGTTTTTTAATGTTTTGGTCTATCTTCCCCTCACCTAACCTCATCACATCCCAACCTTTACACAGTCTATTTTAGGACCCGTTTCCCTGACTTAACCACCGCTGTCCTCGTCTCTCTCATACAGACACTGTTCCAGAGGCTGTGTGGAACTCAGTTCAAACTCCATAACTCACTTCTAGCACCATGTCACTCAGTGCCCCTAATAACTAAGTACTGTCTCTATAACAGCATACTGTCACTTTACCAACTGGCTCCAGATCAGCTAATGCATTCTTAAAGACAGTAATTATCCTAGCATTTACATAATGCTCCCATTAATACTGCAGTAGATCTCATGGGGCATTTTAATACAAAGTTGTGCACCTCTCTCTGCACCCCGGGAGGGATTTTCAGTGCATGTTAGATGCTGATCGTCAACCTTTCCTTCTTTCTTTCTTTCTTTCTTTCTTTCTTTCTTTCTTTCTTTCTTTCTTTCTTTCTTTCTTTCTTAATTTATTTCTATTTCAGATGGATGGGAGCATCACAAGGAAGGTGATCCCACGGAGCACAGCTTGCTAAATTGCCCCCAAATAACAAAAAGAATGGTCCGTGTGCAGCTTGTTTTTCAGTGGAACACAGAGTGCTGTATTACCTGTAATGTGTGCAGGCAGTGGTGCCCAGCCTAAAGCCTTATCTTCTACAGAGAGGAGGATGATCTCAGGCTGGGTCTCTGTGTGGGGCCTGGGCTTCTCATATTAATGCCCTCAACACCAAGACTTAGGGGGCAATGCTGTTCCCTCATCTAGTCTTTTCTCCCCTTCTCCTGGATTCTCCTCCCCTGTCCTCATCTCACCTTGCCTTAACCCTCGTTCCTTATCTTCCCTCTCTTTCTCCCGTCTCCCCTCCCCACCCCTTCAGTCCCGCTTCTCCTCAATTCCCCATTGTCCTGTCCTCCTCTGTCTCCTATAATCCCATCCTCACCACCTCTCCTTGCATTCTAGTTGTCTTTGTAGATGTGATTCATGGGTTGTTCTGTGTGTAGAACATAGAACACCCCTCCTGCCTTCCCTCCCCACCTTCCAGTTTCTCTTCCGTTGCTATGCCACAGGCTTACAGAAAATCTGCCATTCTCTTTTCTGTAGTCCGTTTGCTCTTTAGATGTGCTCTGTGCCAGCACACCATCCCAGCAGCCAATAGAGAGCTCAGTGGAGGAATCTTCATTTGGTTGAGATCCATAGCTGAACCAATGGGTCTGCGTTAACGTCAGTGCTTGTTAGCCAGTCATGGCTCCTGGGTTGGAGGATGGACTCTGTTGTCCCGGAAAAGCTCTTCAAGATGAACTAGTGTATTCCCCAGGTAAAGTGTAAGTCTGAGCAATATAACATCTGAGAACATAGTCCATATCACAGTAATGAGGGGTGAGAGGTGTGGAATATCACAGTAATGAGTGGTGATAGGTGTGAAATATCACAGTAATGAGTGGTGATAGGTGTGAAATATCACAGTGATGAGTGGTGAGAGGTGTGGAATATCACAGTAATGAGTGGTGAGAGGTGTGGAATATCACAGTAATGAGTGGTGAGAGGTGTGGAATATCACAGTAATGAGTGGTGATAGGTGTGGAATATCACAGTAATGAGTGGTGAGAGGTGTGGAATATCACAGTAATGAGTGGTGAGAGGTGTGGAATATCACAGTAATGAGTGGTGATAGGTGTAGAATATCACAGTAATGAGTGGTGAGAGGTGTGGAATATCACAATAAGGAGTGGTGATAGGTGTGAAATATCACAATAATGAGTGGTGAGAGGTGTGGAATATCACAGTAACGAGTGGTGAGAGGTGTGGAATATCACAGTAATGAGTGGTGAGAGGTGTGGAATATCACAGTAATGAGTGGTGAGAGGTGTGGAAAATCACAGTAACGAGTGGTGATAGGTGTGGAATATCACAGTAATGAGTGGTGAGAGGTGTGGAATATCACAGTGATGAGTGGTGAGAGGTGTGGAATATCACAGTAATGACTGGTGAGAGGTGTGGAATATCACAGTAATGAGTGGTGAGAGGTGTGGAATATCACAGTGATGAGTGGTGAGAGGTGTAAAATATCACAGTAATGACTGGTGAGAGGTGTGGAATATCACAGTAATGAGTGGTGAGAGGTGTGGAATATCACAGTAATGAGTGGTGAGAGGTGTGGAATATCATAACAATGACTGGTGATAGGTGTGGAATATCACAGTGATGAGTGGTGAGAGGTGTGGAATATGACAGTAATGAGTGGTGAGGAATATCACAGTAATGAGTGGTGATATGTGTGGAATATCACAGTAATGAGTGGTGAGGGTGTGGAATATCACAGTGATGAGTGGTGAGAGGTGTGGAATATCACTGTAATGAGTGGTGAGAGGTGTGGAATATCACAGTAATGAGTGGTGAGAGGTGTGGAATATCACAGTAATGAGTGGTGAGAGGTGTGGAATATCACAGTAATGAGTGGTGATATGTGTGGAATATCACAACAATGACTGGTGATAGGTGTGGAATATCACAGTGATGAGTGGTGAGAGGTGTGGAATATGACAGTAATGAGTGGTGAGGAATATCACAGTAACGAGTGGTGATAGGTGTGGAATATCACAGTAATGAGTGGTGAGAGGTGTGGAATATCACAGTAATGAGTGGTGAGAGGTGTGGAATATCACAGTAATGAGTGGTGAGAGGTGTGGAATATCACAGTAATGAGTGATGAGAGGTGTGGAATATCACAGTAATGACTGGTGAGAGGTGTGGAATATCACAGTAATGAGTGGTGAGAGGTGTGGAATATTACAGTAATGAGTGGTGAGAGGTGTGGAATATCACAGTAATGAGTGGTGAGAGGTGTGGCATATCACAGTAATGAGTGGTGATAGGTGTGGAATATCACAGTAATGAGTGGTGAGAGGTGTGGCATATCACAGTAATGAGTGGTGAGAGGTGTGGAATATCACAGTAATGAGTGGTGAGAGGTGTGGAATATCACAGTAATGAGTGGTGAGAGGTGTGAAATATCACAGTAATGAGTGGTGAGAGGTGTGGAATATCACAGTAATGAGTGGTGAGAGGTGTGGAATATCACAGTAATGAGTGGTGAGAGGTGTGGAATATCACATTAATGAGTGGTGAGAGGTGTGGAATATCACAGTAATGAGGGGTTAGAGGTGTGGAATATTACAGTAATGAGTGGTGAGAGGTGTGGAATAGCACAGTAATGAGTGGTGAGAGGTGTGGAATATCACAGTAATGAGTGGTGAGAGGTGTGGAATATGACAGTAATGAGTGGTGATAGGTGTGGAATATCACAGTAATGAGTGGTGAGAGGTGTGGAATATCACAGTAATGAGTGGTGAGAGGTGTGGAATATCACAGTAATGAGTGGTGATAGGTGTGGAATATCACAGTAATGAGTGGTGAGAGGTGTGGCATATATCAGTAATGAGTTGTGAGAAGTTTGGAATATCACAGTATTGAGTGGTGAGAGGTGTGGAATATCACAGTAATGAGTGGTGAGAGGTGTGGAATATCACAGTAATGAGTGGTGATAGGTGTGGAATATCACAGTAATGACTGGTGAGAGGTGTGGAATATCACAGTAATGAGTGGTGAGAGGTGTGGAATATCACAGTAATGACTGGTGAAAGGTGTGAAATATCACAGTAATGAGTGGTGAGAGGTGTGGAATATCACAGTAATGAGTGGTGAGAGGTGTGGAGTATCACAGTAATGAGTGGTGAGAGGTGTGGAATATCACAGTTATGAGTGGTGAGAGGTGTGGAATATCACAGTAATGAGTGGTGAGAGGTTTGAAATATCACAGTAATGAGTGGTGAGAGGTGTGGAATATCACAGTAATGAGTGGTGAGAGGTGTGGAATATCACAGTAATGAGTGGTGATAGGTGTGGAATATCACAATAAGGAGTGGTGATAGGTGTGAAATATCACAATAATGAGTGGTGAGAGGTGTGGAATATCACAGTAACGAGTGGTGAGAGGTGTGGAATATCACAGTAATGAGTGGTGAGAGGTGTGGAATATCACAGTAATGAGTGGTGAGAGGTGTGGAATATCACAGTAACGAGTGGTGATAGGTGTGGAATATCACAGTAATGAGTGGTGAGAGGTGTGGAATATCACAGTGATGAGTGGTGAGAGGTGTGGAATATCACAGTAATGACTGGTGAGAGGTGTGGAATATCACAGTAATGAGTGGTGAGAGGTGTGGAATATCACAGTGATGAGTGGTGAGAGGTGTAAAATATCACAGTAATGACTGGTGAGAGGTGTGGAATATCACAGTAATGAGTGGTGAGAGGTGTGGAATATCACAGTAATGAGTGGTGAGAGGTGTGGAATATCACAACAATGACTGGTGGTAGGTGTGGAATATCACAGTGATGAGTGGTGAGAGGTGTGGAATATGACAGTAATGAGTGGTGAGGAATATCACAGTAATGAGTGGTGATATGTGTGGAATATCACAGTAATGAGTGGTGAGGGTGTGGAATATCACAGTGATGAGTGGTGAGAGGTGTGGAATATCACTGTAATGAGTGGTGAGAGGTGTGGAATATCACAGTAATGAGTGGTGAGAGGTGTGGAATATCACAGTAATGAGTGGTGAGAGGTGTGGAATATCACAGTAATGAGTGGTGATATGTGTGGAATATCACAACAATGACTGGTGATAGGTGTGGAATATCACAGTGATGAGTGGTGAGAGGTGTGGAATATGACAGTAATGAGTGGTGAGGAATATCACAGTAACGAGTGGTGATAGGTGTGGAATATCACAGTAATGAGTGGTGAGAGGTGTGGAATATCACAGTAATGAGTGGTGAGAGGTGTGGAATATCACAGTAATGAGTGGTGAGAGGTGTGGAATATCACAGTAATGAGTGATGAGAGGTGTGGAATATCACAGTAATGACTGGTGAGAGGTGTGGAATATCACAGTAATGAGTGGTGAGAGGTGTGGAATATCACAGTAATGAGTGGTGAGAGGTGTGGAATATCACAGTAATGAGTGGTGAGAGGTGTGGCATATCACAGTAATGAGTGGTGATAGGTGTGGAATATCACAGTAATGAGTGGTGAGAGGTGTGGCATATCACAGTAATGAGTGGTGAGAGGTGTGGAATATCACAGTAATGAGTGGTGAGAGGTGTGGAATATCACAGTAATGAGTGGTGAGAGGTGTGAAATATCACAGTAATGAGTGGTGAGAGGTGTGGAATATCACAGTAATGAGTGGTGAGAGGTGTGGAATATCACAGTAATGAGTGGTGAGAGGTGTGGAATATCACATTAATGAGTGGTGAGAGGTGTGGAATATCACAGTAATGAGGGGTTAGAGGTGTGGAATATTACAGTAATGAGTGGTGAGAGGTGTGGAATAGCACAGTAATGAGTGGTGAGAGGTGTGGAATATCACAGTAATGAGTGGTGAGAGGTGTGGAATATGACAGTAATGAGTGGTGATAGGTGTGGAATATCACAGTAATGAGTGGTGAGAGGTGTGGAATATCACAGTTATGAGTGGTGAGAGGTGTGGAATATCACAGTAATGAGTGGTGAGAGGTTTGAAATATCACAGTAATGAGTGGTGAGAGGTGTGGAATATCACAGTAATGAGTGGTGAGAGGTGTGGAATATCACAGTAATGAGTGGTGATAGGTGTGGAATATCACAATAAGGAGTGGTGATAGGTGTGAAATATCACAATAATGAGTGGTGAGAGGTGTGGAATATCACAGTAACGAGTGGTGAGAGGTGTGGAATATCACAGTAATGAGTGGTGAGAGGTGTGGAATATCACAGTAATGAGTGGTGAGAGGTGTGGAAAATCACAGTAACGAGTGGTGATAGGTGTGGAATATCACAGTAATGAGTGGTGAGAGGTGTGGAATATCACAGTGATGAGTGGTGAGAGGTGTGGAATATCACAGTAATGACTGGTGAGAGGTGTGGAATATCACAGTAATGAGTGGTGAGAGGTGTGGAATATCACAGTGATGAGTGGTGAGAGGTGTAAAATATCACAGTAATGACTGGTGAGAGGTGTGGAATATCACAGTAATGAGTGGTGAGAGGTGTGGAATATCACAGTAATGAGTGGTGAGAGGTGTGGAATATCACAGTAATGAGTGGTGAGAGGTGTGGAATATCACAGTAATGAGTGGTGATAGGTGTGGAATATCACAATAAGGAGTGGTGATAGGTGTGAAATATCACAATAATGAGTGGTGAGAGGTGTGGAATATCACAGTAACGAGTGGTGAGAGGTGTGGAATATCACAGTAATGAGTGGTGAGAGGTGTGGAATATCACAGTAATGAGTGGTGAGAGGTGTGGAAAATCACAGTAACGAGTGGTGATAGGTGTGGAATATCACAGTAATGAGTGGTGAGAGGTGTGGAATATCACAGTGATGAGTGGTGAGAGGTGTGGAATATCACAGTAATGACTGGTGAGAGGTGTGGAATATCACAGTAATGAGTGGTGAGAGGTGTGGAATATCACAGTGATGAGTGGTGAGAGGTGTAAAATATCACAGTAATGACTGGTGAGAGGTGTGGAATATCACAGTAATGAGTGGTGAGAGGTGTGGAATATCACAGTAATGAGTGGTGAGAGGTGTGGAATATCACAACAATGACTGGTGGTAGGTGTGGAATATCACAGTGATGAGTGGTGAGAGGTGTGGAATGTCACAGTAATGAGTGGTGAGGAATATCACAGTAATGAGTGGTGATATGTGTGGAATATCACAGTAATGAGTGGTGAGGGTGTGGAATATCACAGTGATGAGTGGTGAGAGGTGTGGAATATCACTGTAATGAGTGGTGAGAGGTGTGGAATATCACAGTAATGAGTGGTGAGAGGTGTGGAATATCACAGTAATGAGTGGTGAGAGGTGTGGAATATCACAGTAATGAGTGGTGATATGTGTGGAATATCACAACAATGACTGGTGATAGGTGTGGAATATCACAGTGATGAGTGGTGAGAGGTGTGGAATATGACAGTAATGAGTGGTGAGGAATATCACAGTAACGAGTGGTGATAGGTGTGGAATATCACAGTAATGAGTGGTGAGAGGTGTGGAATATCACAGTAATGAGTGGTGAGAGGTGTGGAATATCACAGTAATGAGTGGTGAGAGGTGTGGAATATCACAGTAATGAGTGATGAGAGGTGTGGAATATCACAGTAATGACTGGTGAGAGGTGTGGAATATCACAGTAATGAGTGGTGAGAGGTGTGGAATATCACAGTAATGAGTGGTGAGAGGTGTGGAATATCACAGTAATGAGTGGTGAGAGGTGTGGCATATCACAGTAATGAGTGGTGATAGGTGTGGAATATCACAGTAATGAGTGGTGAGAGGTGTGGCATATCACAGTAATGAGTGGTGAGAGGTGTGGAATATCACAGTAATGAGTGGTGAGAGGTGTGGAATATCACAGTAATGAGTGGTGAGAGGTGTGAAATATCACAGTAATGAGTGGTGAGAGGTGTGGAATATCACAGTAATGAGTGGTGAGAGGTGTGGAATATCACAGTAATGAGTGGTGAGAGGTGTGGAATATCACATTAATGAGTGGTGAGAGGTGTGGAATATCACAGTAATGAGGGGTTAGAGGTGTGGAATATTACAGTAATGAGTGGTGAGAGGTGTGGAATAGCACAGTAATGAGTGGTGAGAGGTGTGGAATATCACAGTAATGAGTGGTGAGAGGTGTTGAATATGACAGTAATGAGTGGTGATAGGTGTGGAATATCACAGTAATGAGTGGTGAGAGGTGTGGAATATCACAGTAATGAGTGGTGAGAGGTGTGGAATATCACAGTAATGAGTGGTGATAGGTGTGGAATATCACAGTAATGAGTGGTGAGAGGTGTGGCATATATCAGTAATGAGTTGTGAGAAGTTTGGAATATCACAGTATTGAGTGGTGAGAGGTGTGGAATATCACAGTAATGAGTGGTGAGAGGTGTGGAATATCACAGTAATGAGTGGTGATAGGTGTGGAATATCACAGTAATGACTGGTGAGAGGTGTGGAATATCACAGTAATGAGTGGTGAGAGGTGTGGAATATCACAGTAATGACTGGTGAAAGGTGTGAAATATCACAGTAATGAGTGGTGAGAGGTGTGGAATATCACAGTAATGAGTGGTGAGAGGTGTGGAATATCACAGTAATGAGTGGTGAGAGGTGTGGAATATCACAGTTATGAGTGGTGAGAGGTGTGGAATATCACAGTAATGAGTGGTGAGAGGTTTGAAATATCACAGTAATGAGTGGTGAGAGGTGTGGAATATCACAGTAATGAGTGGTGAGAGGTGTGGAATATCACAGTAATGAGTGGTGATAGGTGTGGAATATCACAGTAATGAGTGGTGATAGGTATGGAATATCACAGTAATGAGTGGTGATAGGTGTGGAATATCACAGTAATGAGTGGTGAGAGGTGTGGAATATCACAGTAATGAGTGGTGAGAGGTGTGGAATATCACAGTAATGAGTGGTGAGAGGTGTGGAATATCACATTAATGAGTGGTGAGAGGTGTGGAATATCACAGTAATGAGTGGTGAGAGGTGTGGAATATCACAGTAATGAGTGGTGAGAGGTGTGGAATATCACAGTAATGAGTGGTGATAGGTGTGGAATATCACAGTAATGAGTGATGAGAGGTGTGGAATATCACAGTAATGAGTGGTGAGAGGTGTGGAATGTCACAGTAATGAGTGGTGAGAGGTGTGGAATATCACAGTAATGGTTGGTGAGAGGTGTGGAATATCACAGTAATGAGTGGTGAGAGGTGTGGAATATCACAGTAATGAGTGGTGAGAGGTGTGGAATATCACAGTAATGAGTGGTGATAGGTGTGGAATATCACAGTAATGAGTGGTGAGAGGTCTGGAATATCACAGTAATGAGTGGTGAGACGTGTGGACCAATGTGGTTGCTGTGTCACACCCAAGTGTTCCCTAGAATGAAGTTAACTTTAACAGAACACACACACACATAACTGCATGCGTTCATACATGCATCTGTTTACACACACACTTCCCTCCCTCCCTCTCGCTCTCCCTCCCTCACTCACACCTACGTATTGTTTTGGTATAAATAACCATTTACACAGCAAGTGCTAATTGTCTGTGTCCCAAATGACATCCCACTCCCTGTAGAGTGCACTTCTTTTGAACAGGGCTCATATGACTCTGGTCAAAAGTAGTGCACTATGTAGGGAATTAGTGTGCTGATTAAAGAGATTAGAAGGTGTGAGTCAGGGAAAGTAATGAGAGAAGTGCTGATTGGGCTGAATCCAACCACAGTGGTGGGCCCAGCGGGCCTTTTCTCATCAGGGTGTTAGTAATAAACACATGGCTTAATTGCTGACTGATAGAAACCTAGAGGTTGGGTTGTGTGTGTGTGTGTGTGTGTGTGTGTGTGTGTGTGTGTGTGTGTGTGTGTGTGTGTGTGTGTGTGTGTGTGTGTGTGTGTGTGTGTGTGTGTGTGTGTGTGTGTGTGTGTGTGTGTGTGTGTGTGTGTGTGTGTGTGTGTTGTGTGTGTGGATGTGCCAGCCTATGTGTTTCTCTTTGTGGTTGCCTGCATGTGTGAAAGTGTTTATAAATGTCTGACGTAAAAGGCGTGTCTGTGTAACATGTGCTGATGTCTCAGACGTGCTGTAGCTCTGCTGGGGGTTATGTGCTGTTCACTGATGGACCTCCTGTATACTTTATCAGGTCCCTGTCAGATGGTGGTTGATACAGTAATGTGTTGGTCATGAGTTATGCTGTGTTTCTGTTTTCTCTCTTCATCTCTACCATCTCTACCATCTCTACCTCACAGTTTCACACACGCGCGCACGCACGCACGCACGCACACACACACACACACACACACACACACACACACACACACACACACACACACACACACACACACACACACACACACACACACACACACACACACACACACACACACACACACACACACACACACACACACACACACAGGAATGCATGCACTCTCCTCTCTCTCTCTCTCTCTCGCTCTCTCGCTTTCTTTTTCTTATTTTTTTGTTTTAGTTGATTACTTTGACTATTGAAAAAAACAAGCAAACATAAAACTTGAAAAAGCCAAACATGCACATGAGTAAACTCATGGAGGATAACAGAGAATAAAGCGTGGGACTTATTTTCATTGTCTTCACTGATGAGTGTGTTCCTGGTTGTTTGACACACCACCTGACATCCTCTCCCTCCGCCCACTTCAGCCCATATTAATGGCCCCTGATTGTGGTAGTGATTTGAAGGTCATAGTTGGCTTGTTGAGCGGTGAGTGGTTTTTAATTAAATGTGTTCATTTTCTCATGCAGTGGGCCATTAAGGCACAGTGGGAAAAGAAAACAGATATATTCATTAGATAACACAGGATGTTCAGGAGAGGCCTCTCTTTTGACTTCATTCAGTGTCTTGTGTGTCTGCCCTTGGGATTGTGTGTGTGTGTGTTTGTGTGTGTGTGTGTGAGAGAGAGAGTAGTGGGGTGAGTCATATCATCTATAGCCTAATAACAGAGCCCTCAACTTTCTGCTTTCTTTCTCGCTCTCTCTCTCTCTCTCTCTCTCTCTCTCTCTCTCTCTCTCTCTCTCTCTCTCTCTCTCTCTCTCTCTCTCTCTCTCTCTCTCTCTCTCTCTCTCTCTCTCTCTCTCTCCCCTTTCACTCTCTCTTGCTCTCTTTCTCTTTCTCTCTCTTGTTCTCTCTCTCTTTCTCTCTCTCTATGTCTCTCTCTCTCTCTCTCTGTGTCTTTCTCAGTCTCTCTCCTCTTTCTCTTTCTCTCTCTCTTTCTCTCTTTCTCTCTCACTCTCTTTCTCTTTCTCTCGCTCTCTCTTTCTCTCTCCTCTTTCTATCTATCTCTCTCTCTCGTTCTCTCTCTCTCTCTCCCTCTCTCTCTCTCTTTCTCTCTCACGATCTCTCTTTCTCTCTCTCTCCTCTTTCTATTCCTCTCGCTCTCTCTCTTTCTCTCTCTCTCCTCTTCCTCTTCCTCTCGCTCTCTCTCTTTCTCGTTCTCTTTCTCTCTCTCTCGTTCTCTTTCTCTCGCTCTCTCTTTCTCTCTCTCGCGCTCTCTCTTTCTCATTCTCTCTCCTCTTTCTCTTTCTCTCTCTCTCGCGCTCTCTTTCTCTTTCTATTTCTCTCTCCTGTCTCTCTCTCTGTCTCTTTCTGTCAGTCTCTCTGTCTGTCTCTCTCTCTGTCTGTCTGTCTGTCTGTCTGTCTGGTTTAAATCAAGTTGCAACAGGGAGAGAAAATGTGTCACTCATCTTTTCTAAGCAGGCCCTTATATTGTAATCTCACCAATGTTCTGTAAACACCTGCCAAGAGGATTGTAGGAATCACACAGCTACAGAATCACACAGGGTCACAGAACAATCAGTGTTCTCTGTCCTTGTTCCTCCAGTCTGGCGTCAATCACAATCAACAGATATGAGGACATTCCATAACATTCAGCATCAAGTCTAGATATCATCAACCTCTACACAAATGGAACACTGGAAGGCATGTGTATATGCAAAGCATTGTGTTAATTATTCTAAACTGAATATTAACTTTATTCATCTTAAATTTCCCCATTACACACACACACACACACACACACACACACACACACACACACACACACACACACACACACACACACACACACACACACACACACACACACACACACACACCCTCTGTGTCGGAGGCAGAGAAGCTATTGATGTCAGTTATTGATGTGCAGCTACAAAAGACATTAAACCGTCATGTTTTTGTGCTGTAATCCTTCGCTAGGACTGAAAGCTCCTGATCGCACCACTGTAATCCTTCGCTAGGACTGAAAGCTCCTGATCGCACCACTGTAATCCTTCGCTAGGACTGAAAGCTCCTGGTCGCACCACTGTAATCCTTCGCTAGGACTGAAAGCTCCTGATCGCACCACTGTAATCCTTCGCTAGGACTGAAAGCTCCTGATCGCACCACTGTAATCCTTCGCTAGGACTGAAAGCTCCTGATCGCACCACTGTAATCCTTCGCTAGGACTGAAAGCTCCTGATCGCACCACTGTAATCCTTCGCTAGGACTGAAAGCTCCTGATCGCACCACTGTAATCCTTCGCTAGGACTGAAAGCTCCTGATCGCACCACTGTAATCCTTCACTAGGACTGAAAGCTCCTGATCGCACCACTGTAATCCTTCGCTAGGACTGAAAGCTCCTGATCGCACCACTGTAATCCTTCTCTAGGACTGAAAGCTCCTGATCGCACCACTGTAATCCTTCACTAGGACTGAAAGCTCCTGATCGCACCACTGTAATCCTTCACTAGGACTGAAAGCTCCTGATCGCACCACTGTAATCCTTCTCTAGGACTGAAAGCTCCTGATCGCACCACTGTAATCCTTCGCTAGGACTGAAAGCTCCTGATCGCACCACTGTAATCCTTCTCTAGGACTGAAAGCTCCTGATCGCACCACTGTAATCCTTCGCTAGGACTGAAAGCTCCTGATCGCACCACTGTAATCCTTCGCTAGGACTGAAAGCTCCTGATCGCACCACTGTAATCCTTCACTAGGACTGAAAGCTCCTGATCGCACCACTGTAATCCTTCACTAGGACTGAAAGCTCCTGATCGCACCACTGTAATCCTTCGCTAGGACTGAAAGCTCCTGATCGCACCACTGTAATCCGCCTTTAGAATCTGATCAGGGAACCTGGGGTAGCTGTGTCCTGCATTCGGCCTGTCAGATAGATAGGCATGCTGGGACATCACACAAACACATGCACGTACACACACACACACACACACACACACACACACACACACACAGGGTGTCACACAGCTGGTTCACAGAAGGGGGGAACATGCAGGTAACGTCATTGTATCTACACCTGAAGACCTAAACATCATCAATGTTTAGCCAGTAATAAGGCCTAGTGAATACAGACTTTGTATTATCTGCCATGCAGATGTATGATTCCAATTGAAATAGTTATAGATATTCCTGCCTTTCAAATGATTTGCGATTTCATCTCTTCCATGCTTGGAATTGTTCAAATCTTCAGCCGGTCTGAATGTGGGACGGTCTTCATCATACTGGCTTGCCTTGAAAGTCAGTCAGATTGTTCAGACCACAGATACTATTTTTTCCAGGTCATTTAACTATAAAAAGAGACAGAGGAGAGACACTTTACGCCGGTCATATTTAGAGTGAAGAGGAAGTGGAATACAAAGTTTTCACTGAGACCATGTGGGAGTCATTTTGCTTCCCTTACCAGTATGAAAGTGTTCTAATTTTCTCTGTGGACGTGTGTGTTTGTGATGGCCTGAGTGAAGTGTAATTACTGGATGTGTGAGTGAAGAGAGAGAGAGAGGGGAGAGAGAGAGGGAGAGAGAGAAAGATAGAGGGAGAGAAAGAGAGCAAGACAGAGAGAGATAGAGGCCAATGTAGACAGACATGGCTCTCAAGAGAAGACAGGCTATGTGCACACTGCCCACAAAATGAGGTGGAAACTGAGCTGCACTTCTTAACCTCCTGCCAAATATATGACCATATTAGAGAGACATATTTCCCTCAGATTACACAGATCCACAAAGAATTCGAAAACAAACCCAATTTTGATAAAATCCCTTATCTACTGGGTGATCACAGCAGCAAGATTTGTGACCTGTTGCCACAAGAAAAGGGCAACCAGTGAAGAACAAACACCATTGTAAATACAACCCATATTTATGTTTATTTATTTTCACTTCTGTACTTTCACTATTTGCACATCGTTACAACACTGTATATATACATAATTTGACATTTGAAATGTCTTTATTCTTTTGGAACTTCTGTATATAAGGGCACAAGGCGAGACCCAAGTGCAGATATAGGAGGCAGATGGTGGAGCTCCGATATTTATTACACCAAAAGGGGTAGGCAAAAGGCAGGCCAGGGACAGAGTTCTTAAACCAGGTCAGAGTCCAAACAGTACCAGGCGATGGGCAGTTTCCAGGTCAGGAGAGGCAGGGGTTCAGTGAACAGGTCCGAGTCCAAACAGTACCAGGCGATAGGCAGGCTCGAGGTCAGAACAGGCAGAGTGGTCAGGCAGGTGGGTTCGGTGTCAGGACAGGCAGAGGGGTCAGGCAGGTGGATTTGGTGTTCTTGACAGGCAGAGTGGTCAGGCAGGCGGGTTCGGTGTCAGGACAGGCAGAGTGGTCAGGCAGGCGGGTTCGGTGTCAGGACAGGCAGAGTGGTCAGGCAGGTGGGTTCGGTGTCAGGACATGCAGAGTGGTCAGGCAGGTGGGTTTGGTGTCAGGACAGGCAGAGTGGTCAGGCAGGTGGGTTCGGTGTCAGGACAGGCAGAGTGGTCAGGCAGGTGGGTTCGGTGTCAGGACAGGCAGAGTGGTCAGGCAGGTTGATTCGGTGTCAGGACAGGCAGAGTGGTCAGGCAGGTGGATTCGGTGTCAAGACAGGCAGAGTGGTCAGGCAGGTGGGTTCGGTGTCAGGACAGGCAGAGTGGTCAGGCAGGTGGGTTCGGTGTCAGGACAGGCAGAGTGGTCAGGCAGGCGGGTTCGGTGTCAGGACAGGCAGAGTGGTCAGGCAGGTGGGTTCGGTGTCAGGACATGCAGAGTGGTCAGGCAGGTGGGTTCGGTGTCAGGAAAGGCAGAGTGGTCAGGCAGGTGGGTTCGGTGTCAGGACAGGCAGAGTGGTCAGGCAGGTGGGTTCGGTGTCAGGACAGGCAGAGTGGTCAGGCAGGTGGATTCGGTGTCAGGACAGGCAGAGTGGTCAGGCAGGCGGGTTCGGTGTCAGAACAGGCAGAGTGGTCAGGCAGGTGGGTTCGGTGTCAGGACAGGCAGAGTGGTCAGGCAAGTGGGTTCGGTGTCAGGACAGGCAGAGTGGTCAGGCAGGTGGGTTTGGTGTCAGGACAGGCAGAGTGGTCAGGCAGGTGGGTTCGATGTCAGGACAGGCAGAGTGGTCAGGCAGGCGGGTTCGGTGTCAGGACAGGCAGAGTGGTCAGGCAGGCGGGTTCGGTGTCAGAACAGGCAGAGTGGTCAGGCAGGTGGGTTTGGTGTCAGGACAGGCAGAGTGGTCAGGCAGGTGGGTTCGGTGTCAGGACAGGCAGAGTAGTCAGGCAGGCGGGTTCGGTGTCAGGACAGGCAGAGTGGTCAGGCAGGTGGGTTCGGTGTCAGGATAGGCAGAGTGGTCAGGCAGGTGGATTCGGTGTCAGGACAGGCAGAGTGGTCAGGCAGGTGGATTCGGTGTCAAGACAGGCAGAGTGGTCAGGCAGGTGGGTTCGGTGTCAGGACAGGCAGAGTGGTCAGGCAGGCGGGTTCGGTGTCAGAACAGGCAGAGTGGTCAGGCAGGTGGGTTCGGTGTCAGGACAGGCAGAGTGGCCAGGCAGGCGGGTTCGGTGTCAGGACAGGCAGAAATAGGAGCTAGGAGAAACGCTGGTTGACTTGGCAAAACAAGACAAACTGGCACAGAGAGACAGGAAACACAGGGATAAATACACCGGGACTAATGAGGAAAACAAGACAAACTGGCACAGAGAGACAGGAAACACAGGGATAAATATACCGGGAGTAATGAGGAAAACAAGACAAACTGGCACAGAGAGACAGGAAACACAGAGATAAATACACCGGGGACTAATGAGGAAAATAAGACAAACTGGCACAGAGAGACAGGAAACACAGAGATAAATACACCGGGGACTAATGAGGAAAACAAGACAAACTGGCAAAGAGAGACAGGAAACACAGAGATAAATACACCGGGACGAATGAGGAAAACAAGACAAACTGGCACAGAGAGACAGGAAACACAGAGATAAATACACCGGGACTAATGAGGAAAACAAGACAAACTGGCACAGAGAGACAGGAAACACAGAGATAAATACACTGGGACGAATGAGGAAAACAAGACAAACTGGCACAGAGAGACAGGAAACACAGGGATACATGCACTGGGACTAATGAGGAAAACAAGACAAACTGGCACAGAGAGACAGGAAACACAGTGATACATGCCTCAGGACTAATGGGGAATACAAGACAAACTGGCACAGAGAGACAGGAAACACAGGGATAAATGCACCGGGACTAATGAGGAAAACAAGACAAACTGGTACAGAGAGACAGGAAACACAGAGATAAATACACCGGGACGAATGAGGAAAACAAGACAAACTGGCACAGTAGACAGGAAACACAGGGATACATGCACCGGGACGAATGAGGAAAACAAGACAAACTGGCAAAGAGAGACAGGAAACACAGGGATACATGCACCGGGACTAATGAGGAAAACAAGACATACTGGCACAGAGAGACAGGAAACACAGAGATAAATACATCGGGACTAATTTGGAAAACAAGACCAACTGGCACAGAGAGACAGGAAACACAGAGATAAATACACCGGGACTAATTAGGAAAACAAGACAAACTGGCACAGAGAGACAGGAAACACAGGGATAAATACACCGGAGACTAATGAGGAAAACAAGACAAACTGGCACAGAGAGACAGGAAACACAGGGATACATGCATTGGGACTAATGAGGAAAACAAGACAAACTGGCACAGAGAGACAGGAAACACAGGGATAAATACACTGGGGACTAATGGGGAAACAGGAGACACCTGGAGGTGGGTGGAGACAATCACAAAGACAGATGAAATAGATCAGGGCGTGACACTGTTTAGTGTAATGGTTACTGTTCATTTTTATTGATACAATTTCACTTTTGTTTATTATAATTTATTTCACTTGCTTTGGCAATGTTAACATATGTTTCCCATGCCAATAAAGCCCCTGAATTGAACTGAATTGAGAGAGAGGGGGCATTGTAAGATGGAGGGGGAACATATATCTCTCTGACACCTTGTTCTGATCTGCAGGTCAGATAGTTAGAAGACACACACACACACAGACTCCTCAACTCCCCCATGACTACACCATCACAGAGCATAAACACACAATTTCTCTATCACAAGCAGTGTTATACAACATCGGAAGGTTTTCAGAAGGAGACCATCGTTACTTGCTGATTCCACATCATAGCAATACTACATCTCATGAAATATTCAACATGCTTCATTTATATCAATGAGAAATGTTGAGAAACCTTTCTGCATATGTATGACAATATGCTGCCTCAAAAATGTTTTGGGAAAATATAAGACGTCAACACTCGTCTTTCTCTCTCTCTCTGCTGTGTGTCTTTGAGGCTCTTATTGATGGTTACTTAACTTTGTAAATCCTTATCTAGACAGTCAGTATTTTCTCAGAGAAATTAAAGGGGATGCACACCACTAGCTTCTCAATGATGGAATGAAATAAAAATGAGTACTCTCTCTGTGTCTAACTGTCTGTCTGTCTGTCTGTCTGTCTGTCTGTCTGTCTGTCTGTCTGTCTGTCTGTCTCTCAATTCAAGGGGCTTTATTGGCATGGGAAACGTGTTAACATTGCCAAAGCAAGTGAGGTAGGTAATATACAAAAGTGAAATAAACAATAAACATTAACAGTAAACATTACACATACAGAAGTTTCAAAACAATACAGACATTGCAAATGTCAAATTATGTATATTTACAGTGTTGTAACAATGTACAAATGGTTAAAGTACACAAGGGAAAATAAACAAACATAAATATGGGTTGTATTTACAATGGTGTTTGTTCTTCACTGGTTGCCCTTTTCTTGTGGCAACAGGGCACACATCTTGCTGTTGTGACACACTGTGGAATTTCACCCAGTAGATATGGGAGTTTATCAAAATGGGTTTTGTTTTCGAATTCTTTGTGGATCTGTGTAATCTGAGGGAAAAATGTGTCTCTAATATGGTCATACATTGGGCAGGAGGTTAGGAAGTGCAGCTCAGTTTCCACCTCATTTTGTGGGTAGTGTGCACATAGCCTGTCTTCGCTTGAGAGCCATGTCTGCCTACGGCGGCCTTTCTCAATACCAAGTCTATGCTCACTGAGTCTGTACATAGTCAAAGCTTTCCTTAAGTTTGGGTCAGTCACAGTATTGTATTCTGCCTCTGTGTACTCTCTGTTTAGGGCCAAATAGCATTCTAGTTTGCTCTGTTTTTTTGTTCATTCTTTCCAATGTGTCAAGTAATTATCTTTTTGTTTTCTCATGATTTGCTTGGGTCTAATTGTGCTGCTGTCCTGGGGCTCTGTGGGGTGTGTTTGTGTTTGTGAACAGAGCCCCAGGACCAGTTTGCTTAGGGGACTCTTCTCCAGGTTCATCTCTCTGTAGGTGATGGCTTTGTTTTAGAAGGTTTGGGAATCTCTTCCTTTTAAGTGGTTGTAGAATTTAACGTCTCTTTTCTGGATTTTGATAATTAGTGGGTATCGGCCTAATTCTGCTCTGCATGCATTATTTGGTGTTCTACGTTGTACACGGAGGATATTTTTGCAGAATTCTGCATGCAGAGTCTCAATTTGGTGTTTGTCCCATTTTGTAAAATCTTGGTTGGTGAGCGGACCCCAGACCTCACAACCATAAAGGGCAATGGGCTCTATGACTGACTGATTCAAGCATTTTTAGCCAGATGGCATAGAATGCCCTTCTTGCCTTGTCTCTCAGATTGTTCACAGCTTTGTGGAAGTTACCTGTGGCGCTGATGTTTAGGCCAAGGTATGTACAGTTTTTTGTGTGCTCTAGGGCAATGGCGTCTAGATGGAATTTGTATTTGTGGTCCTGGCGACTGGACCTTTTTTGGAACACCATTATTTTGGTCTTACTGAGATTTACTGTCAGGGCCCAGGTCTGGCAGAATCTGTGCAGAATATCTAGGTGCTGCTGTATGCCCTCCTTGGTTGGTGACAGAAGCACCAGATCATCAGCAAACAGTAGACATTTGACTTCAGATTCTAGTAGGGTGAGGCCGGGTGCTGCAGACTTTTCTAGTGCCCGCACCAATTCGTTGATATATATTTTGAAGAGGGTGGGGCTTAAGCTGCATCCCTGTCTCACCCCACGGCCCAGTGGGAAGCTTTTTTTTTTTTTATTGTTTTTTTGCCAATTTTAACCGCACACTTGTCGTTTGTGTACATGGATTTTATAATGTCGCATGTTTTACCCCCAACACCACTTCCCATCAATTTGTGTAGCAGATCCTCATGCCAAATTGAGTCTAAGGGTTTTTTGAAATCAACAAAGGATGAGAAGTCTTTGCCTTTGTTATGATTTTTTTGGTTGTCTATTAGGGTGTGCAGGGTGAATACATGGTCTGTTGTATGGTAATTTGGTAAAAAGCCAATTTGACATTTGCTCAGTACATTGTTTTCATTAAGGAAATGTACGAGTCTGCTGTTAATGATAATGCAGAGGAGTTTACCAAGGTTGCTGTTGACGCATATCCCACGGTAGTTGTTGGGGTCAAATTTGTCTCAACTTTTGCGGATTGGGGTGATCAGTCCTTGGTTCCAAATATTGGGGAAGATGCCAGAGCTAAGGATGATGTTAAAGAGTTTTAGTATAGCCAATTGGAATTTGTTGTCTGTATATTTGATCATTTCATTGAGGACATTATCAACACCACATGCCTTTTTGGGTTGGAGGGTTTTTATTTTGTCTTGTAGCTCACTCAAGGTAATTGGAGAATCCAGTGGGTTCTGGTAGTCTTTAATAGTTGATTCTAAGATTTGTATTTGATCCTGTATATGTTTTTGCTCTTTATTCTTTGTTATAGAGCCAAAAAGATTGGAGAAGTGGTTTACCCATACGTCTCCATTTTGGATAGATCATTATTCGTGTTGTTGTTTGTTTAGTGTTTTCCAATTTTCCCAGAAGTGGATAGAGTCTATGGATTTTTCAATTACATTGAGCTGATTTCTAACGTGCTGTTCCTTCTTTTTCCGTAGTGTATTTCTGTATTGTTTTAGTGATTCACCATAGTGAAGGCGTTGACTCAGGTTTTCCAGGTCTCTATGTTTTTGTTGGACAGGTTTCTCAATTTCTTTCTTAGATATTTGCATTCCTCATCAAACCATTTGTCATTGTTCGTTTTCTTCGGTTTTCTATTTGAGATTTTAAGATTTGATAGGGAAGCTGAGAGGTCCAATATACTGTTAAGATTTTCTACTGTCAGGTTTACACCTTCACTATTACAGTGGAATGTTTTACCCAGGAAATTGTCTGAAAGGGATTGAATTTGTTGTTGCCTAATTGTTTTTTGGTAGGTTTCCAAACTGCATTCCTTCCATCTATAGCATTTCTTAATGTTATTTAGTTCCTTTGGCTTTGATGCCTCATGATTGAGTATTGCTCTGTTCAAGTAGACTGTCATTTTGCTGTGATCTGATAGATGTGTCAGTGGGCTGGCTGTGAATGCTCTGAGAGACTCTGGGTTGAGATCAGTGATAAAGTAGTCTACAGTACCACTGCCAAGGGATGAACTGTAGGTGTACCTACCATAGGAGTCCCCTCAAAGCTTACCAGTGACTAAGTACATACCCAGCGTGCGACAGAGGTGCAGGAGTTGTGACCCGTTTTTGTTGGTTATGTTGTCATAGTTGTGCCTAGGGGGGCATATGGGGAGGGAATGCTGTCACCAACAGGCAGGTGTTTGTCCCCCTGTGTGCTGAGGGTGTCAGGTTCTTGTCCGGTTCTGGCATTTAGGTTGCCACAGACTAATACATGTCACTGGGCCTGTAAATTATCGATTTCCACCTCCAGGATGGAGAAGCTGTCTTCATTAAAGTATGGGGATTCTAGTGGGGGGATATAGGTAGCACACAGGAGGACATTCGTCTCTGTTAAGATAATTTCCTTTTGAATTTCTAGCCAAATGTAAAATGTTCCTGTTTTGATTAATTTAATGGAGTGAGTTAGGTCTGCTCTATACCAAATTAGCATACCCCCTGAGTCCCTTCCCTGTTTCACACCTGGTAGTTTGGTGGATGGGACTACCAGCTCTCTGTAACCTAGAGGGCAACCAGTCCTCTATACCAGGTTTCTTGCAGGATGACAATGTCTGTATTACCGATTTCTTTGGTGAAGTCCGGGTTCCTGCTCTTTAGGCCAAAGGCAGATGACCTCAGGCCTCGGATATACCAGGATGATGTAGTGAAGGCTTTGTGTTCCATAAAGTGTCCAATGTTGTTGGTCGTGTGGTTTGGCCTCAGACCAGTAAGTGTGAGCAGAGCCTGCTGAGCATCTGGTACATGCCATTGGCTTGGGCTAGTGCAGTCCTTCTCAAATAGTGGGGCGCGCCCCCCTGGGGGGGCTCGGAGCGATGCCAGGGGGGGGCGCGTGTGACCCGGGGGAACATGCTTTTTTTTTGCCTCAGGGAGTAGTTTTTTTTTGCACCGAACAAGAGCACACAGCACAGAGCAGGAGATATGAAGTGCAGATAACAAACCCGTAAGAGACACTATGGAAAAATATTTAACAGGGATGAAAAGAAAGGCGGAGAGAGACAGAGATAATGAGACAAACGTAAGTCTCCCGAAAGCTAAGACGAGGAAATATGACGAAGCGTATGTAGCGCTTGGCTTCACTGCGACTACGGTGGGAGACGAGGAAAGACCGGTATGTTTACTGTGTCTAAAAATGTTGGCAGCGGACAGCATGAAGCCAAATAAATTAAGGCGTCACTTAAAGACATTACACCCCAATCACGCTGATAAGCCGCTTGAGTTTTTCCAGCGAAAACGTGCCGAATATTGACAACAATCGTCCCGCTTTGTGAATGCTACTTCAGTAAACCAGCGAATACTGTTAGCTTCATATAAGGTGGCGTACCAAATTGCTCGGAGCAAAAAAAAACACTCCATAGCAGAGGAGCTGATACTGCCTGCAGCATTAGACATGGTCTCTGTCATGCTGGATGACGCAAGTGCTGCAAAAATAAAAACTATCCCTCTGTCCAATGACACTGTCGCCAGATGTATAAATGACATTGCTAACGATCTTAAAGAACAGCTGGTAGATAAACTCAAAGAAACGTTTTGCCTTACAGTTCGATGAAGCAACTGACAGCAACAAAGACTGTTTGTTTATCGCTTATGTACGTTTTGACATGACAAACTCCCTGTGTGAGGATCTACTTTTTTGTAAATATGTCAGAGACAGAGCCACAGCTGAAGAGCTATTCAAAATGCTGGACTGCTTCCTGACTGAGAATGGGCTAAAGTGGGAGAACTGCATTGGTGTTTGCAGTGATGGTGCACAGACCATGGCAGGGAGGAGAAAAGGACTTCGGGCACTCATCAAGAAGGCCTCACCTAATGCTGAGTGGACACTGTGTTATACACAGAGAAGCACTGGCATCAAGGCACCTTTCCTCTGAATTAAGTGAGGTTATGACTGACATTGTAGGTGTAGTCAATTTTATAAAGACCAGACCACTAAAAACAAGAGTCTTCTCTGCTATCTGTGAGGAGATGGGAGCTGAACATCAAGCTGTGCTGTTTCACAGTGAAGCAAGGTGGCTGTCACAAGGAAAAGTCTTGTCCTGAGTTTTTGAGCTCAGAGAGCAGATAAGAATGTTTTCGGAGCAGGAGCACAAATATGACCGAGCAGAAAAATGTAGTGATGAGAACTTCCTGGCATCTGGCCTACCTGAGTGACATATTTGGAAAACTAAATGAACTAAATCTACAGCTTCAAGGGAACGAAACACCTCCCTCAGGTCACAGACAAGATCAGCTCTTTCACTCGAAAGCTTGCAATGTGGGGCAGGCGACTTGATGAAGGAAATACTGATTCATTCGAGAACCTGCATGAATTTGTTGACACTACTGACTATGATGCCACCTCAGTGATTCCATATATTAAGGAGCATATTTCATCACTGATGGGATTCTTTAAAAAGTACTTCCCTGAAAACAGTTCCAAATATGACTGGGTGAGAGATCCTTTCAATGCACCAGCTCCAACTGGTTTCAGCTCTGCAGAGGAGGACCAGTTCATTGATATGACGTCTGACTCCACATTGAGACTGAGGTTCACATCACAGGCACTGAGTGAATTGAGTGTAGAGAGGCAGTATCCACTCTTAGGGCAGAGGGCCATGGGCATTCTTCTTCCTTTTGCAACATCTTATCTTTGTGAGACTGGCTTCTCTGCTGTTGCTGCACTGAAGACCAAGTACAGGTCCCAGCTAAACATTGAGCAGGAGCTGAGAGTTGCAGTGTCATGCTTCAAACCCCGCTTCGAAAAGCTGTGCTCTGCAAAACGTGCTGATTGTAGCCATTAATCCTGACTTCCTCATTTTGATTTTAAAAAAAATCAGCACAAATTGTTTTATTCATTTTTGTTTTATAGTGTTTCATATATTGTGCTCCTGAGTTAATGTTGCTGATCAATTAGAATTTATTATTATTTATTGATTATATTTAATTGAATTTTTCAGTATCAAATTGTCAAAAAATGTTTACAGTTTAAATAAGGATAGAATTTTTTTGAACATTTCAGTCAAATTGATGCACTTTAAGTCTTTTCTGTTACAGACTAAAAAACAATGTTAATAAAGTTATTCTTTGTTGTAAGTTGATCTATATTTCTTTATTTTTTATTTTTTTATTTTCTTGAATGTTAATAAGGATACAATGTTATGCAGAGGTGTACTTATAACAATTTTATAGACAAATTATACTATTTACAGTCGCGGCGGAGAGTTTGGGGGCGCGAAATGTTTACTTCTTCCTAGGGGGGGGCGTAACAGAAAATAATTGAGAAGCACTGGGCTAGTGTAAGAGTGGGTGTTGGGCCTGTTTTCCCGCTCACTGCCTGGGCGAATGTGTGACTTCCATGTTGAGGACCTCTTTGCGGGGTGGGGTCCATGGGGTGGGCAGGAGGGGCATAGGTCTGATCTGACGGGGCCTAAATGGGGTGTGGGCATGGTTGATATGGGGGGGGTGTTGATTGGTTGGGGTGGGGATGTGGATGTGGATGTGGCTGGGGGTGCTGGGGTCTGGATGTAAGTCCTCTTGGCGTGGGTCCTCTATGTGTAGGTCCAGGGGGGAGTCCCACAGGTCTGGGAGAGTGTCTCGCTGGTCTGGCCGGGGTGTCTATTGATCTGTTGCTCCTGTGTGAAGTGTTGGGGATACGTTTGAGAGCGATGTCCTTTAGAGTCCGGGCAAAGGTGGACACCTGGTCGTAGAGGCTGTTCAAGTCCAGGGTGGAGTGGTGGGCCAGGAAAACATTTGGTTTTGAGGCGCAGTCACGGGAAATACTTGCATTTACCCGCTGTATTGTGGCAGGGTGGAAGTCTTTTCGTGGTAGCAGGGTGGAGATAACCACTTGTGCGTTGGGGAAAGTAGAAGAAGCTTTTTTAATCACTCCCTCAGTGCTGTGGTCACCCTTTCCTGCTGTGCTCTCAGGTTGTTTGTGCCTGTGTGTATTATTATGTGGCTGGGTGAAGCTAGTTGGACCTCAGACAGAAGGTCTAGGGCGCGCTGGGTGTTTGTACACCAGAGTTTAGACACACTGTGTTTGGGGAAAAGTTTTTTTTCTTGTATATATTTTCCATTTTAGTCCATAAGGAGAACAATCTGTGTCTTGTGTATGTCCTCAGAGGGTGTGGGGGGGTTGTCAGAAGGGCTATCAGGTGGCTGACAGAGGGGGTGCTCAGAGGGGGTGAGAGCCGCTGGGCTTGGGGTTCTTAATTTGTCTGTTCTGCTGTGTTGTCGACGCTATGGTCAGGGTCTGGTGTGGTTTCGAGACTTTTGTCGGGTGCTGAGGTGGGCTGTTCTGCTGGCTTCTCTGCGGGGGTGGCCACCTCTCTAGTGGGTTGTTCTCTGTCACACGTCATCCCCCTCAACCTCTCCTCCAGCAGTCTGATCCTCTCCTCTTGTGCTCTGTTCTTCTCCTGCTCCTGCTCTTTCTCCTGTTGAAGTTGTCTCACCACAGTCCAGAGTGCAGATATGTCTCTCTCCACCTCCAGCACTCCGGGTCTGGTTAATAAGGGGGTGTTTTTGTGCTGGACTGTTGTCTGTGCTGACTGGAGTGTAATCACCTGCTGTTCCGGCTCCACCTGCCTTACCTGCAGCTGGGTAAATGTATCCTTCATTTCAATGAGAGGGTACTACTCTGTGCTGGGAGGTTGACTTCCGCTGGGGGTGGCTCGTCTGTGGGGTTATATAATGAAGAGGTCTGGTCTGACCCGCTCGGGGTGGTGGTATCTTTCTCAAGGGAGCGCTTCTCCTGCTGGGCCAATTCTTTGATTAGGTGAAAGTCCAGCGGAAACTGTTTGGGGTTGCCCTGTACCAATACTGTTCCAGACTTATAGAGATTTATATTAGCTGACTCAGAGTCCTCGTTGTCTAGTATCCTGAGTTTCGACCCCTCGTTAACACCCCCTCTCTTAACAAAGGGGTAGTGTGCTTATATAGCACTGTAACATGCCAGGGGATGGTTTGTGTGGAAGATAAGGTTGCTGATGTTCCCATTTTTGTAATAGTCAGCAAAAAGTGTCTCTTGATTTTCCATAAGGAGCTTCATTTTGTAATCTTTTCTTGCCTTATCATTCTTTACATACACAGGGTAATGTATTTTAATTACCTCTGAACAGTGGGAGGCAGCTTCTAAGGCCTCTCCATTAGGTTGGAGTAGACTGTTTAACTCTCCTGACATTGTTGGGCTAAAGGGCTTTGACACCTCTCTCTTGACACGTCAGTGCTAATTGAAGCTGTATCAAGCTTGGCAGCCTTATGTTAGCATTCAGTCCTTATAAAGTAATGTAGTGTATTTTTCTTCTTGGCTTTGAAAATAAAATATAGTTTCAGACTGAACATTACTCACTCAGTTCCAGGTAGGATGGTGTTTTCAGGTTTCTGTTGTTTTCCAGAGAATTTGCTGTATAGAATAATAATCCTTGTTAGTTGTAAACCTTCCAGGTGATTCCGTAATTCCGTCCAAAATCAGGTTGTTGTAGAGAGTTCAGTGGTAGTGCTATTTTAATGCACTAAAACGGCGAACATAAGCCACCCCACAAAACACAGGGCGCACACAAAACAAATGCCCCAAAACCGGGGACTGAAACAGTCCAGCAAAACCCACAAAACAAGAAACACGTAAAATACATCAACCGTGCACCCTAGTTACACAAAACAATCCCGCACAAATAGCAGGCGGGCCTGCTGGGTAATATAGCCCAACTAATAAACCAAACACGAAACAGGTGAAACAGGTTAACAGAAAAGGGGAAAAAAGGATCAGTGGCAGCTAGTAGGCCGGTGACGATGACCGCCGAGCGTCACCCGAACAGGAAGGGGAGCCACCTTCCTTAGGAATCGTGACAGTTGTAGGTTTTGAGTTTTGATTTGAAGTAAAGTTTATGTTGTAGAGGGTAGCATCCTGTATATGTTCCTGACAAACAATCCAAGTTTATCTAACTCTATATCTATCTTTTTTAAAGAAAATGCTGAAAAATGCAGGAGCTCATCTGATCATGACCTCTAGCCTGCTCTCGTCCATATCTCCATATCTCGCTCTATCTGTCTCTCTCTCTCTCTGTCTGTCTTTCTGTCTGTCTCTCTGTCTCTCTCTCTGTCTCTCTCTGTCTGTCTCTCTATCTGTCTCTCTCTGTCTGTCTCTCTCTCTCTCTCTGTCTGTCTTTCTGTCTGTCTGTCTGTCTCTCTATCTGTCTCTCTCTGTCTGTCTGTCTCTCTATCTGTCTCTATCGATCTGTCTATCTGTCTCTCTCTATCTGTCTCTCTCTCTCTATCTGTCTCTCTTCTCTCTCTCTCTCTCTCTCTCTCTCTCTCTCTCTCTCTCTCTCACTCTCTTCTCTCACTCTCAACTTCCTTTCTAATGACATTGCCAGACAGAGAGACACAAATAACAGAGAGAAAATAGCTACTCAGCACAGAGAACGAACATGTCAAGCCGAGGAATATGTTGACATTACACAGTATGTGGTCAAATGGATTTACACTCTTAGAAAAAAAGGTGCTATCTAGAACCTAAAATAGTTATTTGTCTGTCCCCATAGCAGAACCTTTTGAGGAACCCTTTTTGGTTCCATGTAAAACTTGTTACACAGGGAGTTCTACATGGAACTCAAAAGGGTTCTACCTAGAACCAAAAATGGTTCTACCTCAAACCTTTTCACTATGAAGTGCACTACACTACAAAAGTAGAGCACTAGGCAGGCAACAGGGTGTCATTTTTGACAAAGACCCTGTCTAGCTCAATGAGAATCATCTTCACAACAAATAACAAATGGTTACAACATCCTTTCTCTTATTTCATAACCAATGAATGGATTCATGATCCAGTTGTCATGTCTGAACAGAAAGGAGAGAGGCAATGTGTACTGAGGCTATGATGACATGACTGTCTCCTCCATGAAAAATCAGTGTCAGACTGAACACGCCCCATTCACATCGACAGGGCTGTGGTGGAGAGAGGATACATGTATACTGTATCTATATTAACATCAGAGAGGATAGATGTACATCTCTATCAACATCAGAGAATATACGTATATGTACATCTCTATCAACATCAGGGAGAATTAATGAAGTAAAGGAGCGTGGAAATGACGAGTCTTTACCGATGTACCTTTGCCCCAGGCAACACAAAAACAGATATGCTCCAAACCGTCTCCCCAGGACAGGGGGCTGTCTGACAGGGGGCTGCTGCTCCAGCTGCCGGTCTGGGGCCTCTAGGGGCCTCTGGGGCCCACTGTGAGGGAGCAAGGCGGTAAAGGAACCAATCTTACATTCTGTTGTTACACACTGCATGCTGGCGGATTTCACATTAACCTGTTTTCCAACTTTTATCCAGACACTAACACACAGACATGCTGATGTACAGAAGCACACGTACACACACACACACTCACTCTGTCTGGCTCGCAGAGATTGGAGTGCTCCTGCTGTGTGTTGAGATCAAGTGTTAAGTTCTGTGACACACACACATTCACACACACACACACACACACATACACACACAGGTATGTCATTACTAACCTTCCTTTTGTCCCAGGGCGTGCAGAAATTTCTATTACTGTGTCAAGCAACACGTACACTCTGCATTTACACTGCCACCATCCCATCTACGCCGCTCTGAAATAGAAACTGTCATCAGGAACTAATCGTTTAGTGAAGGGCAATGTTTTAAGTCAACCCAGAACTGCCATTTGGCATGAAAGGCAAAATTATGAAATCCTTTGGTTCATAAAAAAATACATCAAGATCCATGACGTCCCTTCCTTTTCCATTAGCGGAGAGCAGATATTGATGTTTCCTCAAACAGAGATCAATGTCTTGTCATGCATCATTAAAGCCTACAGGCAGAAATACTGTGTGGGTGCGTGATTGAGTGTGTGTGTACGTTTGTGTGTCAGTGCCTGTTTACTTTGCATATCATTTTACACCTGACACCCTGGCTGTGCTCATTATCAGATTTAACCATGACGCCCCAAGCTCAAGGTCGAGAGGATAATGTCGGCCATCTTAGATTAGAGGCCCCCAAGGTCCTCCTGGGTCTGTGGTCTAACTACTGCACCAGGGTCCTCCTGGGTCTGTCCTCTAACTACTGCACCATGGTCCTCCTGGGTCTGTCCTCTAACTACTGCACCATGGTCCTCCTGGGTCTGTCCTCTAACTACTGCACAAGGGTCCTCCTGGGTCTGTGGTCGAACTACTGCACCAGGGTCCTCCTGGGTCTGTCCTCTAACTACTGCACCAGGGTCCTCCTGGGTCTGTGGTCTAATTACTGCACCAGGGTCCTCCTGGGTCTGTGGTCTAATTACTGCACCAGGGTCATCCAGGGTCTGTGGTCAAATTACTGCACCAGGGTCCTCCTGGGTCTGTCCTCTAATTACTGCACCAGGGTCATCCTGGGTCTGTCCTCTAATTACTGCACCAGAGTCATCCTGGGTCTGTCCTCTAACTACTGCACCAGGGTCCTCCTGGGTCTGTGGTCGAACTACTGCACCAGGGTCCTCCTGGGTCTGTCCTCTAACTACTGCACCAGGGTCCTCCTGGGTCTGTCCTCTAATTACTGCACCAGGGTCATCCTGGGTCTGTGGTCAAATTACTGCACCAGGGTCCTCCTGGGTCTGTGGTCTAATTACTGCACCAGGGTCATCCTGGGTCTGTCCTCTAATTACTGCACCAGGGTCCTCCTGGGTCTGTCCTCTAATTACTGCACCAGGGTAATCCTGGGTCTGTGGTCTAATTACTGCACCAGGGTCCTCCTGGGTCTGTGGTCTAATTACTGCACCAGGGTCCTCCTGGGTCTGTGGTCTAATTACTGCACCAGGGTCATCCTGGGTATGTCCTCTAACTACTGCACCAGGGTCCTCCTGGGTCTGTCCTCTAACTACTGCACCAGGGTCCTCCTGGGTCTGTCCTCTAACTACTGCACCAGGGTCCTCCTGGGTCTGTCCTCTAACTACTGCACCAGGGTCCTCCTGGGTCTGTGGTCTAACTACTGCACCAGGGTCCTCCTGGGTCTGTCCTCTAACTACTGCACCAGGGTCCTCTGGGTCTGTGGTCTAATTACTGCACCAGGGTCCTCCTGGGTCTGTCCTCTAACTACTGCACCATGGTCCTCCTGAGTCTGTCCTCTAACTACTGCACCATGGTCCTCCTGGGTCTGTCCTCTAACTACTGCACCAGGGTCCTCCTGGGTCTGTCCTCTAACTACTGCACCAGGGTCCTCCTGGGTCTGTCCTCTAACTACTGCACCAGGGTCCTCCTGGGTCTGTGGTCTAACTACTGCACCAGGGTCCTCCTGGGTCTGTCCTCTAACTACTGCACCAGGGTCCTCCTGGGTCTGTCCTCTAATTACTGCACCAGGGTCCTCCTGGGTCTGAGGTCTAATTACTGCACCAGGGTCCTCCTGGGTCTGTGGTCGAATTACTGCACCAGGGTCCTCCTGGGTCTGTCCTCTAACTACTGCACCAGGGTCCTCCTGGGTCTGTCCTCTAACTACTGCACCAGGGTCCTCCTGGGTCTGTCCTCTAACTACTGCACCAGGGTCCTCCTGGGTCTGTGGTCTAACTACTGCACCAGGGTCCTCCTGGGTCTGTCCTCTAACTACTGCACCAGGGTCCTCTGGGTCTGTGGTCTAATTACTGCACCAGGGTCCTCCTGGGTCTGTCCTCTAACTACTGCACCATGGTCCTCCTGAGTCTGTCCTCTAACTACTGCACCATGGTCCTCCTGGGTCTGTCCTCTAACTACTGCACCAGGGTCCTCCTGGGTCTGTCCTCTAACTACTGCACCAGGGTCCTCCTGGGTCTGTCCTCTAACTACTGCACCAGGGTCCTCCTGGGTCTGTGGTCTAACTACTGCACCAGGGTCCTCCTGGGTCTGTCCTCTAACTACTGCACCAGGGTCCTCCTGGGTCTGTCCTCTAATTACTGCACCAGGGTCCTCCTGGGTCTGAGGTCTAATTACTGCACCAGGGTCCTCCTGGGTCTGTGGTCGAATTACTGCACCAGGGTCCTCCTGGGTCTGTCCTCTAACTACTGCACCAGGGTCCTCCTGGGTCTGTCCTCTAACTACTGCACCAGGGTCCTCCTGGGTCTGTCCTCTAACTACTGCACCATGGTCCTCCTGGGTCTGTGGTCTAACTGCTGCACCAGGGCCACAGGAATTTGATGTGACCTTGGTAGAGAAGAGAAGGAGACATGGGGAGTTTGATGTGACCTTGGTAGAGAAGAGAGGGAGACATGTCGGGTTTGATGTGACCTTGGTAGAGAAGAGAGGGAGACATGGGGAGTTTGATGTGACCTTGGTAGAAAAGAGAGGGAGACATGGGGTGTTTAATGTGACCTTGGTAGAGAAGAGAAGGAGACATGTGGGGTTTGATGTGACCTTGGTAGAGAAGAGAGGGAGACATGGGGAGTTTGATGTTACCTTGGTAGAGAAGAGAAGGAGACATGGGGAGTTTGATGTGACCTTGGTAGAGAAGAGAAGGAGACATGGGGAGTTTGATGTGACCTTGGTAGAGAAGAGAAGGAGACATGGGGAGTTTGATGTGACCTTGGTAGAGAAGAGAGGCAGACATGGGGAGTTTGATGTGACCTTTGTAGAGAAGAGAGGGAGACATGGGGAGTTTGATGTGACCTTGGTAGAGAAGAGAAGGAGACATGGGGAGTTTGATGTGACCTTGGTAGAGAAGAGAAGGAGACATGGGGAGTTTGATGTGACCTTGGTAGAGAAGAGAGGGAGACATGTGGGGTTTGATGTGACCTTGGTAGAGAATAGAGGGAGACATGTGGGGTTTGATGTGACCTTGGTAGAGAAGAGAGGGAGACATGTGGGGTTTGATGTGACCTTGGTAGAGAAGAGAGGGAGACATGGGGGGTTTGATGTGACCTTGGTAGAGAAGAGAGGGAGACATGGGGAGTTTGATGTGACCTTGGTAGAGAAGAGAGGGAGACATGTGGGGTTTGATGTGACCTTGGTAGAGAAGAGAGGGAGACATGTGGGGTTTGATGTGACCTTGGTAGAGAAGAGAGGGAGACATGTGGGGTTTGATGTGACCTTGGTAGAGAAGAGAGGGAGACATGGGGGGTTTGATGTGACCTTGGTATAGAAGAGAGGGAGACATGGGGGGTTTGATGTGACCTTGGTAGAGAAGAGAGGGAGACATGGGGGGTTTGATGTGACCTTGGTAGAGAAGAGAGGGAGACATGTGGGGTTTGATGTGACCTTGGTAGAGAAGAGAGGGAGACATGTGGGGTTTGATGTGACCTTGGTAGAGAAGAGAAGGAGACATGGGGAGTTTGATGTGACCTTGGTAGAGAAGAGAGGGAGACATGGGGGGTTTGATGTGACCTTGGTAGAGAAGAGAAGGAGACATAGGGAGTTTGATGTGACCTTGGTAGAGAAGAGAGGGAGACATGGGGAGTTTGATGTGACCTTGGTAGAGAAGAGAAGGAGACATGTGGAGTTTGATGTGACCTTGGTAGAGAAGAGAGGGAGACATGGGGAGTTTGATGTGACCTTGGTAGAGAAGAGAGGGAGACATGTGGGGTTTGATGTGACCTTGGTAGAGAAGAGAGGGAGACATGTGGGGTTTGATGTGACCTTGGTAGAGAAGAGAAGGAGACATGTGGGGTTTGATGTGACCTTGGTAGAAAAGAGAGGGAGACATGTGGGGTTTGATGTGACCTTGGTAGAGAAGAGAGGCAGACATGTGGGGTTTGATGTGACCTTGGTAGAAAAGAGAAGGAGACATGTGGGGTTTGATGTGACCTTGGTAGAGAAGAGAGGCAGACATGTGGGGTTTGATGTGACCTTGGTAGAGAAGAGAAGGAGACATGGGGAGTTTGATGTGACCTTGGTAGAGAAGAGAGGCAGACATGTGGGGTTTTCTTGGTAGAAAAGAGAGGGAGACATGGGGTGTTTCATGTGACCTTGGTAGAGAAGAGAAGGAGACATGGGGAGTTTGATGTGACCTTGGTAGAGAAGAGAGGGAGACATGTGGGGTTTGATGTGACCTTGGTAGAAAAGAGAGGGAGACATGGGGTGTTTCATGTGACCTTGGTAGAGAAGAGAAGGAGACATGGGGAGTTTGATGTGACCTTGGTAGAGAAGAGAGGGAGACATGTGGGGTTTGATGTGACCTTGGTAGAGAAGAGAGAGAGACATGAGGGGTTTGATGTGAGAGGGAGCTGTGTTCGGCCTCCTGTCTAGGACAGTTTGTTGACAAACCTCTTGTGTGGGGCTATGTTCAAATAAAATTACATATTTTCAAACTTATTTTTTTCACTTAACTTTTGTATTCAATTACATTTTCTCTTTGATCCTGTCTGCTCTTTCATTTCTCTTGGACAATGTAATCATCTATGGATTGGTTTGTTTAAAAAATATGAACTGGGAATTGTGGTCCCATCTTTATTCTGCCTGTAGTACATGTAATATCAACACTATGTATCCATGGTAAATGATGCTAAGACTCTCCAGCCGTTTCAAGCCGGATCAATGGCCTGTCTTGGATTGAGTGCAGTAAACAAAATCATCTACAAGCATAAGGGATTTTGAGGAATCAATTGTTATGCGTTTTCCTTTTCTTTGTGTTAACCTATTTTATATTGACTTTAGACAAACACAAATATCGATGTAATATTGTGGGCACACACCCAACAACTGTAAGAGTCAAAGAGTAAAGCACAAGATCCCAAAAAATATTGCTTCTCATTCTCTGATGCACTTGAGTGTTTTTATCTTTTGTTAAAAGTCACATTCTGAGTTTATACAGCACCTAACTGCAGTGAACCCACTTTGTTGATTACATTCAGTTAACTAACACCCGTTGGCACCTTCAATCGATCAAACTATGACACTGCTTTGGTTTCCTTTTCCTTTGTTTTGAATTGATGGGATCCAACACTTGACTTTGACACCTCAGTCAGTGACTGTGGTTGTTGAGATTCCCAAATCCCCAATCCCCCAATCAACAATTAGCAGCGAGAAGCACTTCCTGGAACCGGATTGTGATGTCGCACATGGCCTGTCACACCAGTAGCATGGTAAGCAGCAATTGGAGTAAGAGTCATTCAAGTCATGCTAGATGATGCTTCAGTAAGACGCCGGTGCCAGATGTCCTCTGGGAAAGATTTTCAGTAAATACTATGCAACGCCTCACCCTCTCTCTCTCTCCCTCATCAGGGTCTCACCCTTATAACCACCTTTCTGACCTCTAACCTTCCCAAGGTCTTTGTAGCTCTGTACCCCCTTCACCTCATACCTTTACACGGGATGCATCCCAAATGGCACCACATTCCCTACACAGTGCACTGCTTTTGACCAGGGCCCATAAAGGTCAGTTCAAAAGTAGTGCACTATATAGGGAATGGGTGCCGTTTTAAGATGCACACACATCCTCTGTTTCCAACCTGTGCCTGAAAGACATTCAAGACATCCACAGCCTCTAAAAGGCATTACACAGTATGGTCCTCGGGAATAAGATTAAATGGTTATTCCGACTGGCTATGATTGATATCCTGGCATGGATGTTATCAGTCTTCGGGATACGCTCTGTCTCCTACTAAAGACTGGAATTGTTTATAATTGTCTCCCGGGATAGACCGAAAGGTACTCCATTTGTTAGAATGCATTTCCTGTCAGGCAGGTGATTGGGCACACCTCCTAGCATTTTGTTATCTCTGTGACATATGAGTCTGTATTGGCTGCATCTGAAGGTCCCAGAGGTACGCTGGCTGGCAGAGATCGGATTCCTTCAGCTGGGCACGGGGCCGAACCAGAATCAGATATGGTAGATTCCCCGTGAAGATTGCTTCCCAAATAGCACCCCATTCCCTATTTAGTGCACTACTTTGACCAGAACCCTATATGGGCTCTGGTCAAAATTAGTGTGGTATATAGGGAAGATGGTTCCATTTAGGACGAAACTACTGTCAGTTTAATAATAGTCTTTGTCGGGCAGCGGAGTGATGCTTTTTAATAACAGGGGACATCATATGGAAGGTGGTTATATTCTGTCAATCAAACTTCGACAACAGTATGTACTTTCAGAGATGTTTGGGAATGAAAGTGGAAGGTAGAAGATAATATCAGAAAGACGTTGGACGAACATGTATGTTTACCGTAGATGTAGATACCTTAGCCAATTATATCTGCATGGACCATTGGAATAATAAGGTTTGTGGAACAGAATCTGTCATGTTTTAGATTGAGCTTGACTCGTTGATGATAAGATTATGACGCTCAATCAAAAACATGACAGATTTTTGTTCCACAAACCTTATTATTCCAATGGTCCATGCAGATATAATTGGCTAAGGTATCTGCATCAGTGGAGGCTCCTCAGAGGAGGAAGGGGAGGAAAATCTTCCTCAGTGAACTTCCTAAATTTCATAAAAATTCAAATTGTAAAACATTTAAAAAGTTATATATTTTAGATAAAACTGTACTAAATATAATCACGTCACCAAATAACTGATTAAAACACATTGTTTTGCAAAGAAGGTCTACAGTAGCCTCAACAGCACTCTGTAGGGTAGCACCATGGTGTAGCCAGAGGACAGCTAGTTTTCGTCCTCCTCTGGGTACATTGACTTCAATACAAAACCTCATGGTTCTCACCCCCTTCCATAGACTTACACAGTAATTATTACAACTTCCGGAGGACGTCCTCCAGCCTATCAGATCTCTTGCAGCATGAACTGACATGTTGTCCACCCAATCAAAGGATCAGAAAATGTATCTAGTATTGAAAGCATTAGCTACAGCTAGCTAGCACTGCAGTGTATAAAATGTGCTGAGTAGTTGACTCAAATAGAGTGAAAAACAATAGTTGAACAGTTTTGAACAAATGCATTTCTTACAAAATGAAGGAGAAGCAAGAGAGAAATAGAAAGAGAGAGATTTCTTTATTTTTTAAAACTTTCAGTTTCACTTACTTAGCTAGCAAATGCAGCTATCTAGTTTAGCCTACTGAAACACCCTGCTTAAATAGAGGGATGCTTTGTTAGCTAGCTGGCTATGACTTTCCAACACAACACTGGAACTCGAGACATATCGCTGTTACATTGAGCTGGGTGAATGGAATATGAATGACAGTCATCCAATATGCTGTAATAGAAATAAGCACTGACCGCCACTGATCTGCATCTACGGTAAATATACATGTTCGTCTGACGTCTTTCTGATATTATCTTCTACCTTCTACTGTCATTCCCAAACATCTCTGATAGTACATGCTGTTGTCGAAGTTTGACTGACAGTGTATGCTGCACTACTATTACAAATACTCCCCAACCACTGTTTTCACCAGGCCCAGCAGCAGGGGTCTGTTCAGCAGGGTGCAACGTTACAGAACATTCAGATATAAATACAATGTTTTGATTAGAACAGATATGATTGCCTGTGCTGTTGACTTGAGAATAATTTCTGCTATATACACCAACAATTCCATCTGCAACGTTCATCTTGTTCTACCTACTGAATACACCCCAGATAAACTCTCTCTTTCTCTGTCTGTCTGTCTGTCTGTCTGTCTGTCTGTCTGTCTGTCTGTCTGTCTGTCTGTCTGTCTGTCTGTCTGTCTGTCTGTCTGTCTGTCTGTCTGTCTGTCTGTCTGTCTGTCTCTGTCTCTGTGTGTCTGTCTGTCTGTCTGTCTGTCTGTCTGTCTCTGTCTCTGTCTCTGTCTCTGTCTCTGTCTCTGTCTCTGTCTCTGTCTCTGTCTCTGTCTCTGTGTCTGTCTCTGTGTCTGTCTGTCTGTCTGTCTGTCTGTCTGTCTGTCTGTCTGTCTGTCTGTCTGTCTCTGTCTCTGTCTCTGTCTCTGTCTCTGTCTCTGTCTCTGTCTCTGTCTCTGTCTCTGTCTCTGTCTGTGTGTCAGCTGCACTGTTGTTGGTCAACACATTGGTAACAAAGGGTTTTCCCCTCCTTCATCTTGAGTTGGATAAGAGCCACTGATCTGACACCTGTCCTCAGGAGTCGCCTCAGAGCCGATGTGCCTACAGACAAGATGCAAATCAACTGTTGTACTTTACTTGGAACCCATCATCAGCCAGCCGTTCATCATGTTAATATCCTGGTGCTGCAGTTAGCCAGTAACATATGGTGACTTGGGCTTATTATAGCGGAGTATCATCATGTTACTATCCTAGTGCTGCAGTTAGCCAGTAACTTATGGTGACTTGGGCTTATTATAGCGGAGTATCATCATGTTAATATCCTAGTGCTGCAGTTAGCCAGTAACTTCTGGTGACTTGGGCTTATTATAGCGGAGTATCATCATGTTAATATCCTAGTGCTGCAGTTAGCCAGTAACTTATGGCGACTTGGGCTTATTATAGCGGAGTATCATCATGTTAATATCCTAGTGCTGCAGTTAGCCAGTAACTTATGGCGACTTGGGCTTATTATAGCGGAGTATCATCATGTTAATATCCTAGTGCTGCAGTTAGCCAGTAACTTATGGCGACTTGGGCTTATTATAGCGGAGTATAATCATGTTAATATCCTAGTGCTGCAGTTAGCCAGTAACTTATGGTGACTTGGTGTAACGGCATTCCTCCTCCTCTTCATCTTCGGAAGAGGAGGAGTATTGAGGGAACCAAGGCGCAGCGTAGAGAACAGACATATTTATTGAACAAAACACGAACTTGATTAAACTAACAAAAACAACAAACGGTGTAGACAGACCTAGACGACGTACTTACATAAAACAAGAAAAACGCACGAATAGGAACATAGGCTACACAAACCGAACAAACCGTAAACAGTCCCGCGTGGTGTACAGACACAGACACGGAAGACAATCACCCACAACGAACACTGTGACAACGCCTACCTAAATATGACTCTTAATTAGAGGAACGCCAAACACCTGCCTCTAATTAAGAGCCATACCAGGCAACCCAAAACCAACACAGAAACAGAAAACATAGAATGCCCACCCAACCTCACGTCCTGACCAACTAACACACATAACAAACTAACAGAAATAGGTCAGGAACGTGACACTTGGGCTTATTATAGCGGAGTATCATCATGTTAATATCCTAGTGCTGCAGTTAGCCAGTAACTTATGGCGACTTGGGCTTATTATAGCGGAGTATCATCATGTTAATATCCTAGTGCTGCAGTTAGCCAGTAACTTATGGCGACTTGGGCTTATTATAGAGGAGTATCATCATGTTAATATCCTAGTGCTGCAGTTAGCCAGTAACTTATGGCGACTTGGGCTTATTATAGCGGAGTATCATCATGTTAATATCCTAGTGCTGCAGTTAGCCAGTAACTTATGGTGACTTGGGCTTATTATAGCGGAGTATCATCATGTTAATATCCTAGTGCTGCAGTTAGCCAGTAACTTATGGCGACTTGGGCTTATTATAGTGGAGTATCATCATGTTAATATCCTAGTGCTGCAGTTAGCCAGTAACTTATGGCGACTTGGGCTTATTATAGCGGAGTATCATCATGTTAATATCCTAGTTCTGCAGTTAGCCAGTAACTTATGGTGACTTGGGCTTATTATAGCGGAGTATCATCATGTTAATATCCTGGTGCTGCAGTTAGCCAGTAACTTCTGGCGACTTGGGCTTATTATAGAGGAGTATCATCATGTTAATATCCTAGTGCTGCAGTTAGCCAGTAACTTATGGCGACTTGGGCTTATTATAGCGGAGTATCATCATGTTAATATCCTAGTGCTGCAGTTAGCCAGTAACTTATGGTGACTTGGGCTTATTATAGCGGAGTTTCATCATGTTAATATCCTAGTGCTGCAGTTAGCCAGTAACTTATGGTGACTTGGGCTTATTATAGCGGAGTATCATCATGTTAATATCCTAGTGCTGCAGTTAGCCAGTAACTTATGGTGACTTGGGCTTATTATAGCGGAGTATCATCATGTTAATATCCTAGTGCTGCAGTTAGCCAGTAACTTATGGTGACTTGGGCTTATTATAGTGGAGTATCATCATGTTAATATCCTAGTGCTGCAGTTAGCCAGTAACTTATGGTGACTTGGGCTTATTATAGCGGAGTATCATCATGTTAATATCCTAGTGCTGCAGTTAGCCAGTAACTTATGGCGACTTGGGCTTATTATAGCGGAGTATCATCATGTTAATATCCTAGTGCTGCAGTTAGCCAGTAACTTATGGTGACTTGGGCTTATTATAGAGGAGTATCATCATGTTAATATCCTAGTGCTGCAGTTAGCCAGTAACTTATGGTGACTTGGGCTTATTATAGAGGAGTATCATCATGTTAATATCCTAGTGCTGCAGTTAGCCAGTAACTTATGGTGACTTGGGCTTATTATAGAGGAGTATCATCATGTTAATATCCTAGTGCTGCAGTTAGCCAGTAACTTATGGCGACTTGGGCTCATTATAGAGGAGTATCATCATGTTAATATCCTAGTGCTGCAGTTAGCCAGTAACTTATGGCGACTTGGGCTTATTATAGCAGAGTATCATCATGTTAATATCCTGGTGCTGCAGTTAGCCAGTAACTTATGGCGACTTGGGCTCATTATAGAGGAGTATCATCATGTTAATATCCTAGTGCTGCAGTTAGCCAGTAACTAATGGTGACTTGGGCTTATTATAGTGGAGTATCATCATGTTAATATCCTAGTGCTGCAGTTAGCCAGTAACTTATGGCGACTTGGGCTTATTATAGAGGAGTATCATCATGTTAATATCCTGGTGCTGCAGTTAGCCAGTAACTTATGGCGACTTGGGCTCATTATAGAGGAGTATCATCATGTTAATATCCTAGTGCTGCAGTTAGCCAGTAACTTATGGCGACTTGGGCTTATTATAGCAGAGTATCATCATGTTAATATCCTGGTGCTGCAGTTAGCCAGTAACTTATGGCGACTTGGGCTTATTATAGAGGAGTATCATCATGTTAATATCCTAGTGCTGCAGTTAGCCAGTAACTTATGGCGACTTGGGCTTATTATAGAGGAGTATCATCATGTTAATATCCTAGTGCTGCAGTTAGCCAGTAACTAATGGTGACTTGGGCTTATTATAGTGGAGTATCATCATGTTAATATCCTAGTGCTGCAGTTAGCCAGTAACTTATGGCGACTTGGGCTTATTATAGAGGAGTATCATCATGTTAATATCCTGGTGCTGCAGTTAGCCAGTAACTTATGGTGACTTGGGCTTATTATAGAGGAGTATCATCATGTTAATATCCTAGTGCTGCAGTTAGCCAGTAACTTATGGCGACTTGGGCTTATTTTAGAGGAGTATCATCATGTTAATATCCTAGTGCTGCAGTTAGCCAGTAACTTATGGTGACTTGGGCTTATTATAGTGGAGTATCATCATGTTAATATCCTGGTGCTGCAGTTAGCCAGTAACTTATGGTGACTTGGGCTTATTATAGCAGAGTATCATCATGTTAATATCCTGGTGCTGCAGTTAGCCAGTAACTTATGGTGACTTGGGCTTATTATAGCGGAGTATCATCATGTTAATATCCTAGTGCTGCAGTTAGCCAGTAACTTATGGTGACTTGGGCTTATTATAGTGGAGTATCATCATGTTAATATCCTAGTGCTGCAGTTAGCCAGTAACTTATGGCGACTTGGGCTTATTAGAGCAGAGTATCATCATGTTAATATCCTGGTGCTGCAGTTAGCCAGTAACTTATGGCGACTTGGGCTTATTATAGTGGAGTATCATCATGTTAATATCCTAGTGCTGCAGTTAGCCAGTAACTTATGGCGACTTGGGCTTATTATAGCGGAGTATCATCATGTTAATATCCTAGTGCTGCAGTTAGCCAGTAACTTATGGTGACTTGGGCTTATTATAGTGGAGTATCATCATGTTAATATCCTAGTGCTGCAGTTAGCCAGTAACTTATGGTGACTTGGGCTTATTATAGAGGAGTATCATCATGTTAATATCCTAGTGCTGCAGTTAGCCAGTAACTTATGGCGACTTGGGCTTATTATAGCGGAGTATCATCATGTTAATATCCTAGTGCTGCAGTTAGCCAGTAACTTATGGTGACTTGGGCTTATTATAGCGGAGTATCATCATGTTAATATCCTAGTGCTGCAGTTAGCCAGTAACTTATGGTGACTTGGGCTTATTATAGTGGAGTATCATCATGTTAATATCCTAGTGCTGCAGTTAGCCAGTAACTTATGGTGACTTGGGCTTATTATAGCGGAGTATCATCATGTTAATATCCTAGTGCTGCAGTTAGCCAGTAACTTATGGTGACTTGGGCTTATTATAGCGGAGTATCATCATGTTAATATCCTAGTGCTGCAGTTAGCCAGTAACTTATGGCGACTTGGGCTCATTATAGAGGAGTATCATCATGTTAATATCCTAGTGCTGCAGTTAGCCAGTAACTTATGGCGACTTGGGCTTATTATAGTGGAGTATCATCATGTTAATATCCTGGTGCTGCAGTTAGCCAGTAACTTATGGCGACTTGGGCTTATTATAGTGGAGTATCATCATGTCAATATCCTAGTGCTGCAGTTAGCCAGTAACTTATGGCGACTTGGGCTCATTATAGAGGAGTATCATCATGTTAATATCCTAGTGCTGCAGTTAGCCAGTAACTTATGGTGACTTGGGCTTATTATAGCGGAGTATCATCATGTTAATATCCTAGTGCTGCAGTTAGCCAGTAACTTATGGTGACTTGGGCTTATTATAGAGGAGTATCATCATGTTAATATCCTAGTGCTGCAGTTAGCCAGTAACTTATGGTGACTTGGGCTTATTATAGAGGAGTATCATCATGTTAATATCCTAGTGCTGCAGTTAGCCAGTAACTTATGGTGACTTGGGCTTATTATAGCGGAGTATCATCATGTTAATATCCTAGTGCTGCAGTTAGCCAGTAACTTATGGTGACTTGGGCTTATTATAGCGGAGTATCATCATGTTAATATCCTAGTGCTGCAGTTAGCCAGTAACTTATGGCGACTTGGGCTTATTATAGCGGAGTATCATCAAAGCGTGTCCCTAACTGCCTATGAAGAGGATCCTCGTGGGCACAGCCTCAGGCTGTCTCCCCAGGCCTGAAGCTTTAAACAGGCCTCCACCCATACCTATTACAGCTTTGTTCAATTCCTTTGGTGCAGTTTTCTCTAGTCTTTTCATAACTCTAAGCACAAACATCAAAACAGATCTTCAAAATGTTTCAAAACTCTAGTTCAACAAACAAATTCACAAAATCACTTGTTCACTGCACCAAATCTATATTTCAATTTGGATACATATACAATCTCAGCATCTGTTTTTGAAAATGCAATATTCACTTTACTTTTGATATGATTTTCTTGCCATTTGTTAACAATGCAATTAACTCACACTTAATCAAACTGCTCAAAACTGATAACTGCTGAACCAAAATGATGTACTGCTTAGTTAATTAACGTATATAGTTTGATAACTGCTGACCACCGTAAAATGCTATATTTTTACCTCATAAATGTATACATTTCTTATCACTTTATGATGGAACTAAATAGTATATTGATGTGGTTGTAAATAGTACATCATCATTCTCCATCAGGACATAGTGGAAAGAGCCACTCTATGTGCTGCCATTTGGAATTATAGTGTAGAGTACAATGATGCACTGCTGAAATACCTGGGTTATACAGAACAATATACCCCACTCATTATCTGGATTTCATTGAAACACTGGAAGCTGGTTAATTTCAAGCAGAGAGACAGGTGATACTCTATCAGTTGACATGTAGAAAAGGTGATTTTGTACAATGTTTCATGGGGCAGAAATGGCAGACAACAGGGTGCTATGTTTTGACAGTAGCCAACTGCTTTACAATACCCCTATTTCTGATGATTTGTCCTACAGTATGTACTGTATAAGGATAATGAAACTGTAAGACTAGCATACTGTTGTAAAGGCAGTCAATGTTGTTCTCCCCCTTAGACGAGAAGGAGCATGGATAGGACCAAGATGCGGATTGAGGGAAATAAGCCATCTTTTAATGAAAAACAGCAAACAAGACACTACAAACTACAAAACAACAAATGTGACTAACCTTCAACTGTCCTGTGAGGACACAGGAACAAACACCCACCAAACCCCAGTGAAACCCTGGCTGCCTTAGTATGACTCTCAATTAGAGACAAACGATACACACCTGTCTCTAATTGAGAATCATACCAGGCCGAACACAAAAACCAACCTAGAAATACAAAACATAGACTGCCCACCCAAAACACACGCCCTGACCATAAACACATACAAAAACAACATAAAACAGGTCAGGACCGTTACAGAACCCCCCCCTCAAGGTGCGAACGCCGGGCGCACCAGCACAAAGTCCAGGGGAGGGTCTGGGTGGGCAGTTGACCACGGTGGTGGCTCAGGCTGAGGGCGCTGTCCCCACACCACCATAGTCACTCCCCGCTTCTGTCTTCCCCTCCCAATGACCACCCTAAAACTAACATCCCCTAAATGAGCGGCCAGCACCGGGAGAAGGGGCAGCACCGGGACAAGGGGCAGCACCGGGACAAGGGGCAGCACCGGGACAAGGGGCAGCACCGGGACAAGGGGCAGCACCGGGACAAGGGGCAGCACCGGGACAAGGGGCAGCACCGGGACAAGGGGCAGCACCGGGACAAGGGGCAGCACCGGGACAAGGGGCAGCACCGGGACAAGGGGCAGCACCGGGACAAGGGGCAGCACCGGGACAAGGGGCAGCACCGGGACAAGGGGCGGCAGGTCCTGGCTGAGGGACTCCGGCAGGTCCTGGCTGAGGGACTCCGGCAGGTCCTGGCTGAGGGACTCCGGCAGGTCCTGGCTGAGGGACTCCGGCAGGTCCTGGCTGAGGGACTCCGGCAGGTCCTGGCTGAGGGACTCCGGCAGGTCCTGGCTGAGGGACTCCGGCAGGTCCTGGCTGAGGGACTCCGGCAGGTCCTGGCTGAGGGACTCCGGCAGGTCCTGGCTGAGGGACTCCGGCAGGTCCTGGTTTAGGGACTCCGGCAGGTCCTGGTTTAGGGACTCCGGCAGGTCCTGGTTTAGGGACTCAGGCAGGTCCTGGTTTAGGGACTCAGGCAGGTCCTGGTTTAGGGACTCAGGCAGGTCCTGGTTTAGGGACTCTGGCAGGTCCTGGCTGGACGGCTCTGGCAGGTCCTGGCTGGACGGCTCTGGCAGGTCCTGGCTGGACGGCTCTGGCAGGTCCTGGCTGGACGGCTCTGGCAGGTCCTGGCTGGACGGCTCTGGCAGGTCCTGGCTGGACGGCTCTGGCAGGTCCTGGCTGGACGGCTCTGGCAGGTCATGGCAGGACGGCTCTGGCTGGTCATGGCAGGACGGCTCTGGCTGGTCATGGCAGGACGGCTCTGGCGCTAGGCAGACGGCAGACTCTGGCCGGCTGAGACGCACTATAGGCCTGGTGCGTGGTACCGGAACTGGAGGCACCGGGCCGTGGGCACGCACCTCAGAGCGAGTGCGGGGAACAGGAACTGGGCACACTGGACTCTCGTGGCGCACTCCAGGCCTGGTGCGTGGTTTCCGGAACTGGAGGCACCGGGCTGGAGACCCGCACCATAGGGAGAGTGCGTGGAAGAGGAACAGGGCTCTGGAGATGCACTGGAAGCCTGGTGCGTGGTGTAGGCACTGGTGGTACTGAGCTGGGGTGGGAAGGTGGCGCCGGATATACCGGACCGTGAAGGAGGACACGTGCTCTTGAGCACCGAGCCTCCCCAACCCTACCAGGTTGAATGGTCCCCGTAGCCCTGCCAGTGCGGCGAGGTGGAATAGCCCGCACTGGCCTATGCAGGCGAACCGGGGACACCACCTGTAAGGCTGGTGCCATGTACGCCGGCCCGAGGAGACGTACTGGAGACCAGATACGTTGGGCCGGCTTCATGGCACTCGGCTCGATGCCCAACCTAGCCCTCCCAGTGCGGCAAGGTGGAATAGCCCGCACTGGGCTAAGCACGCGTACTGGGGACACCGTGCGCTTTACCGCATAACACGGTGTCTGACCAGTACGACGCCCTCTTACTCCACGGCAAGCCCGGGGAGTTGGCTCAGGTATCCTACCCGGCTTCGCCACACTCCCCTTTAGCCCCCCCCCAAGAAATTTTTGGGTGAGCCTCTCGGGCTTCCAGCCTCTCATACGTGCTGCCTCCTCATACCAGCGCTCCTGGGCTGTGGCTGCCTCCTTCTCCTCCCGAGAGCGGCGATTCTCTCCCACCTTAGCCCAGGGTCCTTCTCCATTGAAAATTTGCTCCCAACTCCATTCCTCTTCTCTCCATTGCTTTAGTTCTTTTTCTCTCTCCTCAATCCGCTTGGTCCTGTTGTGGTGGGTGTTTCTGTAAAGGCAGTCAATGTTGTTCTCCCCCTTAGACGAGAAGGAGCATGGATAGGACCAAGATGCGGATTGAGGGAAATAAGCCATCTTTTAATGAAAAACAGCAAACAAGACACTACAAACTACAAAACAACAAACGTGACTAACCTTCAACTGTCCTGTGAGGACACAGGAACAAACACCCACCAAACCCCAGTGAAACCCTGGCTGCCTTAGTATGACTCTCAATTAGAGACAAACGATACACACCTGTCTCTAATTGAGAATCATACCAGGCCGAACACAAAAACCAACCTAGAAATACAAAACATAGACTGCCCACCCAAAACACACGCCCTGACCATAAACACATACAAAAACAACATAAAACAGGTCAGGACCGTTACAACTGTGTTACTCAGCATGCTCACAACCTGCCATTGGATACATATATTTTTTTTATTGCATGTCAAGTTATAGTCAAATACTGTATGGAAAATGGTATTTCCCATCTACTTTTCTTTCTATTTTGTATCTTGTATTTTTTGCTATTGGATTTAATGGTAGTTAAATTGACTAAATGGTGAGCCTATCGTTATCTGATGTATTGGTGACTAAATTAAATGTCCTCATGTTTTTTCACAGAAGACGTTGATTTTGCATGAATGACTCCCCAATGAATTCACAATCACAGGTTCTGAACATAAGATAGTGGGGCATTACAAGTGTTATGTGTGTGTGTGTGTGTGGGTGTGTGTGTGTGGGTGTGGGTGTGGGTGTGTGTGTGTGTGTGTGTGTGTGTGTGTGTGTGTGTGTGTGTGTGTGTGTGTGTGTGTGTGTGTGTGTGTGTGTGTGTGTGTGTGTGTGTGTGTGTGTGCGTGTGTTCGTGCATGCGTATGAGTGTGTGTGTATGCATTTGTGTATAAGCATGTGTGTGTATATCTATGTGTCTATGTATCTATATTTTATATTTAGCAACAGAATATAAAAAATACCTTTGTCTTTTAAAACTCGTTTCAGGCACCTCCGGCTTCCGACACGACGCACAAGATGTGAGCTCTCTCCAGGTCTCCAGGCACAATACTGATCCCAGTAGCTCCTTACATCTTGAAATATTGAATGTATTTCCCAATATACATAATAATGAAGTGGTAAAGAAAAAATCTCCCTTCCCCCCCTTTACTCCACTTCTCCCCCTTTACTCTACTTCTCCCCCTTTACTCCACTTCCCCCCTTTACTCTACTTCTCCCCCTTTACTCCACTTCTCCCCCTTTACTCCACTTCTCCCCCTTTACTCCACTTCTCCCCCTTTACTCTACTTCTCCCCCTTTACTCCACTTCTCCCCCTTTACTCTACTTCTCCCCCTTTACTCCACTTCTCCCCCTTTACTCCAC
>NC_074666.1:89064972-89150240 GCF_029448725.1 Salvelinus fontinalis
TCGTTGTTTAGCTTCACGATCGTTTTCTTGTTTTGGTTAGTGTTTAAGTGTTTTTGTTTCGTTTGCCTTCTTCATCAATAAAAAGGAGATGGCTTATTTTCCTAAAGCTGCGTTTTGGTCCGTCAATCCTCCACACGATCGTGACAGAACTACTCACCAATACAGGACCAAGCGGCATGGAAAGCGGCAACAGGACCCACCTACACAGGATTCGTGGACATGGGAGGAGATACTGGATGGTAAGGGGCCGTGGGCACAACCGGGAGAATATCGCCTTCCTCGTGAAGAGCTGGAGGCAGCTAAAGCCGAGAGGAGGCGATATGAGGAGGCAGCACGGAGACAAGGCTGGAAGCCCGTGAGTACAACCCAAAAATTTCTTGGGGGGGGCCTTAAAGGGAGTGTGGCGAAGTCAGGTAGGAAACCTGCGCCTACTCCCTGTACTTACTGTGGAGAGCGAGAGTACGGGCAGACACCGTGTTACGCAGTAGAGCGCACGGTGTCTCCTGTACGCGTGCATAGCCCGGTTCGGTACATTTCAGCTCCACGTATCGGCCGGGCTAGACTGAGCGTTGAGCCATATGTCATGAAGCCGGCCCAACGCATCTGGTCACCAGTGCGTCTCCTCGGGCCGGCGTACATGGCACCAGCCTTACGCATGGTGTCCCCGGTTCGCCTACATAGGCCGGTGCGGGTTATTCCACCTCCCCGCACTGGTCAGGCGACGGGGAGCATACAACCAGGTAAGGTTGGGCAGGCTCGGCGCTCAAGGGAGCCAGTACGCCTGCACGGTCCGGTATTTCCGGCGCCACCTCCCCGCCCCAACCCAGTACTACCAGTGCCTCCTCCACGCACTAGCCATATGGTGCGTGTCTCCAGCCCTTTACCACCAGTGCCTAAACCACGCACCAAGCCTCCTGTGTGTCCCCAGAGTCCTGTGCGTCCTGTTGCTGCTCCCCGCACTAGCCCTGAGATGCGTGTCCCCAGCCCGGTACCACCAGTCCCGGCACCACGCACCAGGTCTACAGTGCGCCTCAGCCGGCAGGAGTCTGCCGTCTGCACAGCGATGACAAAGCTGCCCGTCTGCCATGAGCCTGCAAAGCCGCCCGTCTGCCATGAGCCTACAGAGCCGTCCGCCAGACAGGAGCCGCTAGAGCCGTCCGCCAGACAGGAGCCGCTAGAGCCGTCCGCCAGACAGGAGCCGCTAGAGCCGTCCGCCAGACAGGAGCCGCTAGAGCCGCCAGCCAGACAGGAGCCGCTAGAGCCGCCAACCAGACAGGATCTGCCAGAGCCGCCAACCAGACAGGATCTGCCAGAGCCGCCAACCAGACAGGATCTGCCAGAGCCGCCAACCAGACAGGATCTGCCAGAGCCGCCAACCAGACAGGATCTGCCAGAGCCGCCAACCAGACAGGATCTGCCAGAGCCGCTAACCAGACAGGATCTGCCAGATCCGTCAGCTAGCCATGAGCAGCCAGATCCGTCAGCTAGCCATGAGCAGCCAGATCCGTCAGCTAGCCATGAGCAGCCAGATCCGTCAGCTAGCCATGAGCAGCCAGATCCGTCAGCTAGCCATGAGCAGCCAGATCCGTCAGCTAGCCATGAGCAGCCAGATCCGTCAGCTAGCCATGAGCAGCCAGATCCGTCAGCTAGCCATGAGCAGCCAGATCCGTCAGCTAGCCATGAGCAGCCAGATCCGTCAGCTAGCCATGAGCAGCCAGATCCGTCAGCTAGCCATGAGCAGCCAGATCCGACAGCTAGCCATGAGCAGCCAGATCCGTCAGCCAGCCATGAGCAGCCAGATCCGTCAGCCAGCCATGGGCCGTCCCTCAGTCCGGAGCTGCCGTCCCTCAGTCCGGAGCTGCCGTCCCTCAGTCCGGAGCTGCCGTCCCTCAGTCCGGAGCTGCCGTCCCTCAGTCCGGAGCTGCCGTCCCTCAGTCCGGAGCTGCCGTCCCTCAGTCCGGAGCTGCCGTCCCTCAGTCCGGAGCTGCCGTCCCTCAGTCCGGAGCTGCCGTCCCTCAGTCCGGAGCTGCCGTCCCTCAGTCCGGAGCTGCCGTTCCCCCTTCCGGAGCTGCCGTTCCTCAGACCGGAGCATCCCCTTATCCTGGTGCTGCCCCTTATCCTGGTGCTGTCCCTTAGTTCGGAGCTGCCCCTGACCCTGGTACTGCCCCTGACCCTGGTACTGCCCCTTACCCTGGTACTGCCCCTTACCCTGGTACTGCCCCTTAGTCCGGAGCTGCCCCTTAGTCCGGAACTGCCCCTTAATGCAGTGGGGTTAATGTGGAGGGGGGTCATTTGGAGGAAGCTAAGGAGGCGGTTAGGGACTGTGGTGACGTGGGGACCACGACCAGAGCCGGAGCCGCCACCGTGGATGGAAGCCCACCCAGACCCTCCCCTAGACTGGTTAATGGTGCGCCCGGAGTTCGCACCTTAAGGGGGGGGTTATGTCACGCCCTGGCCTTAGTATTCTTTGTTTTCTTTATTATTTTAGTTAGGTCAGGGTGTGACATGGGGAATGTTTGTGTTTTGTTGGTTTTGGGTGTTTCTATGGTAAAGGGGTTGTTGGGTGTAGTATATGGGTTTGTGTTGAGTACATGTGTCTAGCGTTGTCTATGTATGTTTAGTTGTCTAGGAGAGTCTATGGTTACCTGAATGAGTTCCCAATTAGAGACAGCTGATTTCGGTTGTCTCTGATTGGGAGCCTTATTTAGGGTAGCCATAGGCTTTCATTTGTTGTGAGTAGTTGTCTATGTGATACGTTTGTAGCCGTGTGTGCACATCGTTGTTTAGCTTCACGATCGTTTTCTTTTTTTGTTTAGTGTTTAAGTGTTTTTGTTTCGTTTGCCTTCTTCATCAATAAAAAGGAGATGGCTTATTTTCCTAAAGCTGCGTTTTGGTCCGTCAATCCTCCACACGATCGTGACACCCAGTGTCTGTTGGAAAGCAGACTTAACCAGATTTTCCTCTAGGATTTGCCTGTGCTTAGCTCTATTCCATTTATTTTTATCCTAAGAAACTCCCTAGTCCTGGCTAATGACAAGCATACCCATAACATGATGCAGCCACCACCATGCTTTAAAATATGAAGAGTTGTACTCGGTGATGTGTTGGATTTTCCCCAAACATAACGCTTTGTATTCAGGACATAAAGTACATTTATTTGACAATGTTTTTGCAGTTTTACTTCAGTGCCGTATTGCAAACAGGATTTTTAAAAATTGTATTATTATTTTTGTTCTGTACAGGATTCCTTCTTTTTACGCTGTCATGTAGGTTAGTATTGTGGAGTACCTACAATGTTGATCCATCCTCCACTTTATCCTTTCACAGCCATTAAACTCTGTACCTCTTTTAAAGTCACCACTGGCCTCATGGTGAAATCCCTGAGCGGTTTCCTTCCTTTTCAGCAACTGAGTTAGGAAGGACGCCTGTATCGTTGTATTCACTGGGTGTATTAATACACCATCCAAAGTGTAATTAAAAACTTCACCATGCCCAAAGGGATATTCAGTGTCTGGTTTTTTTATGCCCTTCTTTGCAAGGCACTGGAAAACCTCCCTGGTTTTTGTGGTTGAATCTGTGTATGAAATTCACTGCTCGGCTGAGGGACCTTACAGACAATAGAATGTGTGGAGTACAGAGATGAGGTAGTTATTCAAAAATCATGTTTGAGTCCATGTAACTTATGTGACTTGTTGAGTACATTTTTACTCCTGAACTTATTTAGCCTTACCATAACAAAGGGGTTGAATAATTATTGACGCAAGACATTCAGCTTTTCATTTTTTATTAATTTATTTAAAAAATCCTAAAACATAATTCCACTTTGACATGATGGGGTTTTGTGTCTAGGCCAGTGACACAATCTCAATTTAATAAATGTTTAATTCAGGCTGTAACACAACAAAATGTTGAAAAAGTCAAGGAGTGTGAATACTTTCTGAAGGCACTGTATGCAATAGTCATTACAGATGCTGACAGTGTACACGTTTAAGTTTGACTATAAAATACAATAGACCACATTAAAGGGATTTTCCATTATTCCTGTATACTTTTCAGCCAGTAGTTCTGAAAATCCATATTGAGATTGATGTGTGTTTTAGAGTGGTACATGTGTGGTTGAAGTGAGTGTGTGTGTGTGTGTGTGTGTGTGTGCCTGCACGTATTCAATAAGTAGGCGTATATGTGTCTGTGTGTTAATGCACATGTTTGCTCGTGCATGTGTGTGCATGCCAAGATTACCTCTCCTAATGAGCAAAAGGAGCATAACAGCCCAAAAAACCCATACCTCTTCTCGTGTGACTTCCTCCCCAGCTCTCTGTGAACACACACAGACCAACAATACAACACACAGAAAGTGCACCCTCTCCATAGCAACTGCCGTGGCAGTACCAAGTTACTCACAGCTTCTTTGAAAAAAGGGAGTCTTACATTCAGTCACGATCCTCTGAAACAATGGGCTGTTCGGTGTTGTGTTTCATAACTTAGATTAAATAATTCACACGCTTATGTGAGATTGAGCCACCCACATCTCTGAGAGCCTGTGAGAAGAGCATTGTGTTCATTAGGCACCAAATGGAAGAAAACGGAATGAAACAGGTTGGCCACAAGGGCCAATGATGGCACGCAATAGGAACGTCCCCCGGCTTAAACAACTAGGAATGAATTGCCTCCATAACAGTAAACCAAACAGGGGCATTTGAGCAGAGCAAAGACCTTCAGACTGTTGGGGCTTCATGTTGTTAGCCTGGCTAAACCAGACTTAACGCTGCGCAAAATTCTACTCTGATGACAGGACGTCCTGTTGAGACTGACACAAGTCCTGCTGACACGGAGAATGTCCTAAACAGACACCGAGTCTGCAACACTTCAAAACTCTGTACCACATGGGAGACACATAGGACACAGAGGCAGAGGGCCTCGGCCTATCCTCAGGTACTACTGAGAGTCAGAAGCTTAAACAGTGTTTTCCATGAGCTCTTCAAAGAATGGATGAAATTCAGACCTGGCCTCTCTCTAGCTGCAGTAGACTTCACATAGAATAAGTGCATGACTCGTTCAGCTGGTTACTTTCCTACTAACTGCCTTTGTAGACGCTCTCCCTAGACTTACTGGAGAAGGTTCTCTAATGGAAGTTCGATGAACAGGTTCAGTTGCTTTCTCTCCTTCTTTTTGTGTAGATTTGCTCCTATAGTGGGAGTGTCTATCTCTCTGACACACACACGCACACACACACACACACACACACACACGCACACACACACACACACACACACACACACACACACACACACACACACACACACACACACACACACACACACACACACACACACACACACACACACACACACACATATTACCCTTTTAGCTTTGAAGTTAACAGAACTAAATCACGAGAGTTGACATTAAGGTCGCAGGTACAGTATAGTTGTTTGAAGCCACATTCAGCACGTGTATACTGTAGACGGACACCTCTATGTTTCCGCTGTTTTGAAAAAGTGAATTTGGGTAAAAGTGGAGCATTTTTCAAGCTGTACTTGATAGGCGTGCACATTCCTTTAGTACTATGCATAACAATTCAATATCTGCTTTTACATAGCCACAAACTGACTAGCAATGACCCACTTATCCCAAATAGCTAGGAACATTTTATGGCTAGGGACATTTTATCAAAGTAGATTGCATCTCTACCCTGCATACAATTCACAGCAGCCATAGAGTTCATGTTCCTACAAATCCCACGCTTTGTAAAAAAGATGAAACATACATTGTCTTAACTGCCTTCCAGCTCTGTGAACCAGTGTCATATTTCTTGTTGTTTTTAAATACAAGATGATTCATTTATCATGGTTGATGATAACAACTGAATCTCTCTGCAGTCTATTCTTAGTTTGCTACTACCCCTGTATGTGTGGATGCTGCAGCTGATAGTCTGATCAGGGGGGCTGATAACTCCTCTCTCCGTCTCTCGTTGAGACTCACTGGAGGAACTAATGCTCAATCTTCTCGGGGGAGGATGAAACAGGGCCTACTTGTCTCCAGCCTCACCTCATTCCCCGTCTCTATCCTAGCTATCTCCCTATCTGAAATCACTGTGCTTATATCACCGTAATCGCCACAATGGCGAAGCCATCCGATCCACCAGCGAGATTATACTCCTTAAAAAAAAAATCTAACTCTTTGAACAAATGAAATGAACAAGCGTTTATCAGCTCCATCGAAAGTGCTTAATGAAACGTGATATAGGATAATATAGGATAATTTACAATGAATTTGTAACCGTGACAGATTATACTGATGGGCTACCAGTGCTTTCCACAAGGCTACATGTACAGCTTTATCTGTACATCAATTGTTGCACCTGTCCCAAATCCCACAAACCTCTCAACCATCCGCATCAAATGACTACAGTCCAGTCACACGTACCTCTCTCTTGATTACATCTCTTGAAAAGATCATCAAAGCATACATCATCAAAACCAACAAACACCTCCTTGACCCCCACAATTTGCATACCGGTCGGAGAGAGGAACAGATGATCCTCTCGCTCTGAAATCTGGTGTACAGGACATGCAGGACTGCAAAACCCATGTGCGCATCATGTTCGTTGATTTCTCCTCAACATTTAACACAATCATTGTGTTTGTCCTCGCAGACAGACTGAGAAGAGACTTCCGACCTGATGCTTATCACATGGATCACCAACTTCCTAACTGATAGGTCTCAGCAGGTAACACGCTCTCGGCGGTGCGCTCTACTTCAGTTGGAACCCCACAGGGCAGTGCTCTTTCACCGGTACTATACAGGCAGCTGCCGAAGCCAGTTCCCAGGGTGCCACCTGATCAAATATGCTGACGACACTGCTTTGGTCAGTCAACTCGAAGGGGATGAGACCAATCACGGACCGTCTCTGAATGATTTTACTGTGTGGTGTGAGTCGTCCCATCTAAAAGTAAACACTTCTAAAATAAAGGATATGGTGACAGACATCTGAAGGAACACTACCTTGCAGCCACCATCACCGGTAAAAGGTGAGCCCATCAAATAGTGTAGGAGTACAAATACCTTGGGCTAGTCATTGACAACAAGATGTCATGGAATCAATGTACTGACGCTATTTCTAAGAAAGGCCAACAAGGCCTGTATTTCCTTCGGGAGATGCACTTTTTTCATGTTGACCTAACCATCATTGTTCTCCTACTGCCTGACCTGCTGGTTTGGGAATATCTAAGGTTGCACAGAAAAATAGGTTGGGCAAGATATTCAGGACTTGCGGAAGAATCATTGGGCAGCAACAACAAGAACTGTCATCTCCCTACTCGGTCAGAGCCCTCCAAAAGGTGAATAAAATAGTGCTTGACCCTTCCCACCCAGTCCACCTCGAATTCCAGCTCATCCCCTCTGGCCGCAGGTACAGACTATCTAAGGGAAATTCAGAATGAAATTCTGCAACTTAACTAAATGTTGGACTAATTGAAATTGAGCACTTTCACTTTATCATGTAGCCCACTTTAACATTTTATTATAAAAGTGCACTTAACCAGCCTACTTACACAGCCTACTTACACAGCCTACTTACACAGCCTTCTTACACAGCCTACTTAACCAGCCTACTTACACAGCCTACTTAACACAGCCTTCTTAACACAGCCTTCTTACCCCAACGACTTGCTTGTAAACATCTTTTGCTATTTGCTTTTTTTTTTTTTTTTTTTTTATGTAATTTTGTTAGTATGTTTTATGACTGCTGCTAAATGAATTGCCTCTCTGAGGACATCAACGTTTTCTGAATCTGAAGCGTTATGTTTTCAAGTCATTAGACAACAAAGTGCTTTATCTGAAACCATGTGTTAACCACATCTAACCTTCATTTAGTCCCCAATTGCAGGTCGGATACTGTAGCTGGCTGCTCAGTGTGCCGGCCGGAGATGAAAGACATGATGGGAGGCAGCAGTGCATTGTGGGGCACAGGTTAATGCCAGTTTGTCCTTCCCTTCAGCAGTTGAATTTCTAAAAAATGAACCTCATCATTTTATGTCCTAGATGCAAAGAGACAAGGCTGGATGCCCCTGTCAATTTAGCTGGAAGCAGAAAGGCTGTTCCTGATGTTTTCCCTTTACTGCTTAACATTTTGAAATGTGGTTCTGGGCCAGACGCTGAATGTTGACATTTTGGGCACCATTTCAGCTTTTCATTGAAGAATTTTAGATTGGCTTTATTCTGTTTTGAGTAAATCTCTTATGTTGCCTGTAATGGTTAATGGTTATCAGGGTTGTCTTCCGTTATACGGTTAGAATCTGAAACTACCGAACAGTGATATCTATTTACTTCAGACAATATCTATGGTGAGCTAAATTATTAGTTCTACTAGCCCGCCGGACCTCTGTTCAAAGTTAAGAAAGAGAACATTGCCAAACAGGAAATAAATCAATCCAGATTCACCTTGAATTAGACTCAGTGTGCTTGACTCACAGCCCAATACAGTGTTCATAACATCCACCAAATAATTCTATCAGTGGGATAAACTCTATGACTAATCTTTGCTTTGAGAGTTGAAGGTGACGATACAAACTTCTGCAGGGTGATGAATCTCCTTCGTGTGTGATCATTTAATTAGTGTCTTTCTCACTGTATGCAGGCAGCCTCTAAATAACGCTGTGATGCGGCGCGAGAACGGATCAAAGGATGTGACTCATGATGAGGGTGAGTCAGGAAGGAGAGATAGCATTGTGGCAGATTTCCTGGACATATATTGCGAATAATGATCTCTGGAACCGATTTCAAGGGAAGGGGGTGAAAAGCAAGCCTCGACATTGAAAGGCAGTCAGCGAAGTAAACTGAATTGAAACGTAGCAGGATTCAGTTTGGCTTTCGAGGCTAGTGAACAACATGAATGTTATAATAATCATGATGATTATTATTTTTTGCTGTATTGGTCACATTCAATGTATATACACTGAATCTTACCAATAAGTGAGGCCCTTTGTTCCACTAGGAGCTAAAAGGAATAAGACAATACCGGTAAGTCAGTAACCCTAACTGGCTTATCATTTCAACATTATCAGTCTATAACCCATTTTTTCTGATTCGAATTACAATGCCTGTGAGAGGGTTTGTATGTAAACCAAAAAGTTTTTCCTTGTAATATTATGCTAATGTTTGCAGAGGCAGGTCGTTGCCATGGAGTGTTGTTACTGTAGGACAGAAGATGCTCTGAAGGTCTCCTGTAATTGAGAGGTGGACTCAACTAGAGGAGATGAGTCATCACCTGTTGTAATGCTTAGCTGTAAGAACATATATTCTCACACATTCGCAAACATGTATTTTCTACTCTTTTTTCATTAGAGTTCCCAATGAATCTTGTGTGTGGCTCTAATTGCTAACGTTGGCTCAAACAGAGATGTGATGCCTTGACATTTTCAGTGGGATCTTCCTTTTGCCAAAACTCATCAGTACATTTCATATACTCATTTATCTCTGTGTAGACTAACACAACATACTTGCAGTCTTGCGGAATATGTATTACACAATGTCGTATTCATTTGGCTTACATATGTTTTATTCCATAAGTAATCTCAGTGTAAACTTTGGCATGCCATGTCCCATTCAAGTCCATTTTTAAATGAACTCTATAGGAGCTTATTTAACCTAACCTGCAATATATGTTTTTTTAATCTCTTAATTCTCATAAACATGCTAGAGTTTTGAGTTTATTCTGTCAATTTTTAAGTAAATGCCACTTCTGTATCAGTCTTGTAGATCAGAGATGTGAAGGTTGTCCTCTAAATCTCCTGAAAGCTGATGTTAGGTAGTTAAGTTATACTTCTGTATCAGTCTTGTAGATCAGAGATGTGAAGGTTGTCCTCTAAATCTCCTGAAAGCTGATGTTAGGTAGTTAAGTTATACTTCTGTATCAGTCTTGTAGATCAGAGATGTGAAGGTTGTCCTCTAAATCTCCTGAAAGTTGATGTTAGGTAGTTGAGACAAACGGGGAAGCAGCTCTCTGTGTGTCTCTCAGGGATTAGTGATGTGATGCTGGGGTTGGAGGACATGTGATTTTCCCACTGTGTGTGTGTGTGTGTGTGTGTGTGTGTGTGTGTGTGTGTGTGTGTGTGTGTGTGTGTGTGTGTGTGTGTGTGTGTGTGTGTGTGTGTGTGTGTGTGTGTGTGTGTGTGTGTGTGTGTGTGTGTGTGTGTGTGTGTGTGTGTGTGTGTGTGTGTGGCCAGATGTTGGTCAAATCTCTTATTAACACTAACGTAATAAAACATGTCAACATTGAAAGTATTCAATAAAATGCAGGTACAGTATGTACATGTTTGATGACATGATTGAAACGTTATGAAACGGGATGAATTTGGCCGTGTTTCAAATTGTTTTCACCTGTTCAAACAGAGTGTGTGGGTGATGTATAATGCTCACAGTACTTACTGTAGGATTTTAATGTAGGAGCTCAATCTCTTAAAATAGGTTGCAATGTATCTTGCAGTAGGCCTAACCACAGAGACTTAACACTGAGCCATAAGGGTTAACACTGAGCCATGATGGGTTAACACTGAACAATGATGGGTTAACACTGAGCCATGATGGGTTCACACTGAACAATGATGGGTTAACACTGAGCCATGATGGGTTCACACTGAACAATGATGGGTTAACACTGAGCCATGATGGGTTAACACTGAGCCATGAGGGGTTAACACTGAGCCATGATGGGATAACAGTGAGCCGCGATGTGTTAACACTGTGCCATGATGGGTTAACACTGAGCCATGAGGGGTTAACACTGAGCCATGAGGGGTTAACACTGAGCCATGATGGGTTAACATAAGGTGAATGCACCAATTTGTAAGTCGCTCTGGATAAGAGCGTCTGCTAAATGACTTAAATGTAAATGTAAATGTTAACACTGAGCCATGATGGGTTAACAATGAGCTATGAGGCCAATCTGGGTTATTGCCAGATAAAACTCCCTCATTTCTGATTTCCCTCTTCACTGGTGATGAAATGAATGTCCTTTGATGTGAACTAATTGGCACTCTGCCTGCTGGTTGAGTTATAGAGCTCGGCTATAGATGGGCATCATCATTTTAGGATAGAGCTTTAGAGAATGTGAAACATCCCTGCACAAACGCCCATCAGGCACTCTCACATACACATACTATATATATATATATATATTTTTTTTTTACCTTCCTCTTTAAATTGTTCAAAGGATAAATTGCATGTCTGTAGAAAGGTCTAGAGATATCCCTGAGGACCACAGAAACAAATCCTGATTTCCAATGGAAAAATCTATGAGCTTCTCTCAATTCAAGCTACACAACTCTAATCTGCTTTCTGTGCTGGTATAAAATACTTCTTTAGGTAATAAACTGTAGATTCAATTAAAACAAAATATTAGAACAAAAACTGAAATGCTGAAAGAAAGTTCATTACAGCAACTGAACTTCTTTCAATAACGTTTATTTGTATTTTTTACCTGCAACAGATACAGACACTTAAGGTGCATATAGGTATATAGAACACGTCAGTATATTCTGGGGGGATATTGAGATGCTGTAAGATCAGCAAGCTAAAAACTGCCTGAAAGTAGTTTAGGTTTATATATTGTGCATAAAACATGGCACCCTATTCCCTACATAGTGCAGTACTTTTGACCAGGGCCCATTTGGGATGCAGACATGCCTCTCCAATTCCCCCACAGTGAGCAGGCAGGGTAAGCTGTGAGGGCACGGCCTCTCTGATTCGCTTAACCTGTCCCTGAGTGCCCTTCTGAGGAACCAGCCTATCAAAGCCCTGAGTTCACAGTGATATGCACCAGGAAGAGAACAATGTCAACATCAAACTCCTCCACTAACTCAGAATCGCTGACTGCTAGATTCGAGGGGAAAAGGACAGCGCACACTCAGTCTCCGTCGATAGGCCTTCCTGTCTCTGTCAGAAGCTGGGGTTAAAGACAAAGCAACTACAAGCTTACTAACACCACTACATCCCATCATGACAGCCTTCTGATGTTCCCTTTTATCCAACCTTGGACCTACACTTCCTTCTGCTTCTCCTTTCTTCTCTCCCTCCCTCACTCATCTCCCTCTTTCCTGTTGCTCGTCTTCCTTTAGCCTTCTCCCCTGTCACTCCACTATCCTCTCCACTTTCCTCTCACCAAGCTACTCTCTGCCCTATCACTTTTCTGAGCATCTGTCTTGACTGCTCTCTTAATTTTTCCTCCCCCTTTCATCCCCCCCTCCTCTCTCCCTCACCATCTCCCTTCCCTCCCTTCTACTCTCTCCCATATCTCTTCCTCACAATCTCTCCTCTCTTCCTCACCACCTCCCCTCTCTCTCTTCAGCTCCCTGTCCCCCTTCTCCACCCTTCCCTCCTCTCGCCCTCATTTCCCCTCCCTCTCTCCTCGGCCTGTATGTGGCTCTTCTTCATTTTCTCCCCCATCTCCTTCTCCACCTCTCCTCCCTCCCCCTCCCCCACCCCCTCTCCCTCTCCCTGTCCCTCTCCCTCTTCCTCTCCCTCTCCCTCTCCCTCTCCCTCTCCCTCTCCCTCTCCCTCTCCCTCTCCCTCTCCCTCTCCCTCCCCCTCCCCAGGCATAGCTCTCCCTACTCCATTGCCCTTTATGCCCTGTAATCTGTGCTTATTAAACAAGGTGCCTGTGCTATAAAGACTGGGAAATGAGTCCTTATGGTGGCGCCGCTGGCAGAGCCCAGCCCACTGTCCTCAATGCAATCTCCCATTTATGGGCAACGCTACATTAGCACCCTAATTCCAGCTGCCGCACTTCACCAGCTCCCAAAATATTTGTATAATTGTTTTTTCTTGCTCTCCATTGTCTCTCTCGCGCTCTTTCCGGTAGCCTGGTTAAACCAGACTGAATGCTGTTCTCACTAGTGAGCGCAACGTTGAGTCTGGTTTAACCAGGTTATCTCTCCGATACTGCAGCCATAGTCATAGTATAGGGACAAGGCATATGGTTCTGCTGGGCTAATTGGTTTTCAGTACAAGGACACTTTAAATGGCAGGTCCACCTAGGCTACGGTATAGTACCTCCATCAGTTGTCACCTTAAATGTCTCTAGAGAGAGAGGAGTGTCATTTCCAGGGTGTGGAGATGATGTGTGATGGTGTTATGGTGCTCATGATTCATCCGCTCCTTTCAGCCTGAGGTGGCACACGTAGGAAGGTGTGTAGAGTTGAAGGTCCACCATTCTGATTTATGTCTTAGTCACACATGACAGGGGAACAGCCAGGGAGGGGGAGGGAGGGAGAGATGGGGGGGGGGGGGCAGGCAGGGAGGACCTGGACTGGACTGGACCTGGACCTGTAGTTGACCGTGATAGTAATGCAACCCTTTACTATTCCAGATAAGCACTGCTCTGTCACAATGTGAAAAGGAAACCCAGTCTTTTTTTTTTTACACTAGAAAAGGGTTCCAAAAGGGTTTTTCGGCTGTTCCCATAGGAGAACCATTTTTGGTTACAGGTATAACTGTTTTTGGTTCTCTGTGGAAAGGGTTCCACGCTGAACCCAAAAGGGTTCTTCAAAGGGTTCTACGTGGACAGCCGAAGAACGTTTAAGGTTCTAGATACGTAGCACCTTTTTTTCTTAGAGTGTACAGTTTGTGATACAGTTCTTGAGTTTGATTTATAGTTTGATATTTCTGAGCGTGCCTTGCCTCGGGCACACACAGTATCTCGACACACTAATTAAAATAAATAAACAGCTATGGGAGATCGAAGTAAAAGTTCATAATAATGTACGGAACCCCGCGAATGGAATGGCATTAAATACATGGAAACCATGTGTTTGATTTATTTGATACCATTCCACTCATTCCTCTCCGGCACTTACCACGAGCCCGTCCTCCCCAATTGAAGTGCCACCAACTGTGGTGTGTGTGTGACGGTCAGAGGGTTGCGTCACAATGTGGGCGTGACTTTCTCACATTCTCTCCAACATTCTCCTCTCCACAAACAGCAGTAGAACTCACCTCATCTGCTTTCTCACATTCTCTCCACCATCCTCCTCTCCACAAACAGCAGTAGAACTCACCTCATCTGCTTTCTCACATTCTCTCCACCATCCTCCTCTCCACAAACAGCAGTAGAACTCACCTCATCTGCTTTCTCACATTCTCTCCACCATCCTCCTCTCCACAAACAGCAGTAGAACTCACCTCATCTGCAGCCTTTTCTCCTTCCATGAAATATTCATTATATTCATGTCCAGGTTTCTGCAGGGCATAAAGTACAGTAAGGCTGATAATTACACCAAAGGAAAATGCCTGGCCTGTCATCTCCCGGTTTGCTGACACAAACAAAGCCATTACAGTCAGGGCAAGGCAGTAGCAGCCCCTGTCCTATTGATTATCAAACTGTATATAGCCAGTGGTTTCGGTCAACTGTGTAGTAGGGTGGCTTAGATTAAAAATCTGACACAATTGTGTTTCTAATCGTGCATATTTTGGTCAGTTTCCCGGACACAGATTAAGCATAGTCCTGTACTAAAGAGCAAAATCAGATAATCTCTTGGATGAGTCTTAATCTGTGTCCAGGAAACCGCAAAGTGTCTCTTGTGTTGTATATGTGTAAAGTGATCAGCCTTTACCTTGATATCCTATGAATCCTCCTATCCTACATTTAAACAATAAGCCCGGGGGGTGTGGTATATGGCCAATATACCACGGTAAAGGGCTGTTCTTAAGCACCACGCAACGCAGAGTGCCTGGATACAGCAGTTAGCCATGGTATATTGGCCATATACCACAAACCCTGAGGTGCTTTCTTGCTATTATAAACTGGTTACTAACGTAAAATACATGTTTTGTCATTCCCGTGATATACGGTGTCACGCCCTGACCATAGAGAGCTTTTTATTCTCTATGTTGGTTAGGTCGGGGTGTGACTAGGGTGGGTCATCTAGGAAATTATATTTCTATGTTGGCCTGGTATGGTTCCCAATCAGAGGCAGCTGTTTATCGTTGTCTCTGATTGGGGATCATATTTAGGCAGCCATATCCCCTTTGTGCTTTGTGGGATTTTGTTTTTGTGTTGTGCCTGTTAGCACTGCATTTTCTTCACGTTTCGTTTGTTCGTTTATTGTTTTGTTTTGCTTTGAGTTTCACATAGTAATAAAAGATGTGGAACCCAGATGACGCTGCGCTTTGGTCCAGTTATTATGACGATCGTGACATACGGTCTGATATACCACGGTTGTCAGCCAATCAGCATTCAGGGCTCGAACAACCCAGTTTATAATGTAACATACATATACTGTATAATAACATACTGTACTTCAGGAGAAATGGAACATGAGCCATCTTAATTTCCTTACATGATAAAATTGTCTTCAAGATAAGTTTCCCTCTGAACCTTGAGAAACAATACAGGATTCAGGGCAGCTTGAGTGACTAACTAACACAAGTCAGCAGTACCATTTCATTTCATTTTTAATAAACCTTTATTTAGCTAGGCAAGTCAGTTAAGAACAAATTACTATTTACAATGACAGCCTACCCCGGCCAAACCCTAACCCGGACGACGCTGGGCCAATTGTGCGCCGTCCTATGGGACTCCCAATCACGGCCGGTTGTGATACAGCCTGGAACCAAACCAGGGTCTGTAGTGACACCTCTAGCATTGAGATGCAGACCGCTGCACTACTCGGTAGCCCCATTTCAATTCAATACCACGCAATACCATGCAATACTACACAACACCACACAATACTACACAATGTAATTCTACTTTTATTAGGCCAATTGCATTATTATTACTGTTGTTATTATAGTATTTTTAGCTGTTGGAACAATCAGGGCTAAAGTGCCTTGCTCAAGAGCACACCGGCAGTAGGTAGCCTTCATCTGGCATGTTTACCTCTTTCCCAGTGGCTTGTTACTGGTATGGTAACATGTCATGCAGAAGCACTTTCTACAGTACATTCATCTCTCCTGATTTCATACAGCACGCACCTGAAGTGGAGGTAACTCGACTTTCTCCTCACTATCACTCCCACACAAATCCAGATAATTTAACCTTTGTGTTTTTAGTCAGACTTAAAGTGACCTTCTTTGTTATATAACAATCCCAAATACATCCTCTAAAGTCAAAGTCAGTAGTCATGTAACGGTCATCGTTGCATGAAGAAGTGGACCAAAGCGCAGCGTGGTAAGTGTTCATGATTTAATCTCAAAAAACACTTGAACAAAATAACAAAGAGCAAAACGACAACGAACAGTTCTGTCAGGTGCAGAAACACAAAACAGAAAATAACTACCCACAAAACACAGGTGGGAAAATGTTACCTAAGTATGGTTCCCAATCAGAGACAACGATAGACAGCTGTCCCTGATTGAGAACCACACCCGGCCAAAACAAAGAAATACAAAACATAGAAAAATGAACATAGAATGCCCACCCAAATCACACCCTGACCAAACCAAAATAGAGACATAAAAAGCTCTAAGGTCAGGGCGTGACAAGTCATTTGTTGAGCTGGTACAGATTGATTGCTGAACCTCTAGATAAAAATCACTGAAGTTGGAGACTTACATCTGCCTCACTAACTTTAAGCATCAGCTGTCAGAGCAGCTTACCGATCGCTGCAGCTGTACACAGCACATCTGTAAATAGCCCATCCAACCAACTACCAACCTCATCCCCATATTTGTTTTTGTTTTTCTGCTCTTTTGCACACCAGTATCTCTACTTGCACATCCTCATCTGCACATCTATCACTCAAGTGTTAATTTGCTAAATTGTAATTACTTCTCCACTATGGCCTATTTATTGCCTTATCTCCTTACTTCATTTGCACACACTGTATACAGATTTTCTATTGTGTTATTGACTGTACGTTTGTTTATTCCATGTGTAACTCTGTGTTGTTGTTTGTGTTGCACTGCTTTGCTTTATCTTGGCCAGGTCGCAGTTGTAAATGATAAATTGTTCTCAACTGGCCTACCTGGTTAAATAAAGGTGAAATAAAATAAATAAATAAAATAAGGGGACAGTCTTTGGGTTATTGTAAGGACAGTCGGTCTACTTCTTTTTTGCCACATTAGTTTCTCCCTGCCTCCTGTGAACTGATGTTTTGAGGAATGAGCACTGTCAACACTGTCAACACTGTCAACTGACAAAACAACCAAAACACACACAACATAAACAATCTAACTGAATCATTTCTATGAATTAAACATCAGAAGGAGACGAGGGTGTGTGTGTTCCTCTTCTCCCAGAGAAAGACGCCATTAACCGTGTCTAAAAAGCAGCCCGCTCTCCCTGGAGAAAAACGTAAAATATTGTTTAACAGGAAGAAAAGTGCACTAGGTTGACATATTGTGAGTTTCTGCTTCATAGTGAAGTGTCTGTTTACTTTCTCCCTCAAGAAGGTTCTTTGTGAATCACAGACTATGTATGTATCCACACATGGGAGAAATTATGCTGCAGCGGAAAGCATTGTCCACCACTGAGTGGGCAGTGTTTGTGTGTGTGTGTGCGTGTGTGTGTGCGTGTGTGTTTGTCGGTGTGTGTGTGTCGGTGTGTCCGTGTGTGTCCGTGTGTTGTTGAGTAGGTGGACAAAGCCTGCAGCTCAATAACACCTGTTTGGCCTCTTGATATTCTTGCTACACTAAGACAGCACAAGACAGTTCTGTCCAGAACTCCTCCAATCAGGACAGTTTGCGTCATGATCGGCTACAGTATGGCTACTCATCTCTGTCAACGGTCATGCTCAGCTGATTATATTACTATTATCCACTCTCAATAAGGGATAATTCACCCATGAAACAAACTTTCTCCCCCAAAAATATTCATTGGGAGGGTCCTAAAGTTGAGCTGTGTCCATGTCCCACTGCATTCAACCATATGTCCATAAACAAAATGCTGGAGTCTTAATTCCCAGAAGGAATGGATATAATACACACCATTTAAGACTAACACAAACTACTTCAAATTTGCAAGGTGAACTCCTAAGCCAGCTATACATCTCTTGTTCTCTATCCTTGAATTGATAACCATTTTGTTTCATCTATTTAGCATTGGTCATTTGTTAAGACCTGGCCGTATTCCTGTGAGATCGAGCCTGCGGGAGTACCCTGGAATACGTAGGAACATCTCAAAAGATCAAGCACAATTGAATCTGTAACCTGACAAATGGAGTATTGTTTATTCATACAATGTAATGTATTCTAAGTGAATTTGGTGATGTTTTTTTCTCCTGTTCAGAGAAATTAGCCAATGAAGTCACTTGAATTTCCCCCCATTAATTAGTGTGAAATGACCAGGTTTTTCTCACTAGATGCCTCTGTTTCCGCTATTGTCACTCCCTTTTATCAATTTAGCTGGTCTCATGTGTATTAAATGGAAGAAAGCAAATAGCATTTGCTCATGTTAAATTGTGTGTGGGGGAATAAAATACTATAAACATGTCACGCCCTGGCCTTAGTATTCTTTGTTTTCTTTATTATTTTAGTTAGGTCAGGGTGTGACATGGGGAATGTTTGTGTTTTGTTGGTTTTGGGTGTTTTTTATGGTAAAGGGGTTGTTGGGTATAGTATAGGGGTTTGTGTGGAGTACATGTGTCTAGTGTTGTCTATGTAAGTTTGGTTGTCTAGGAGAGTCTATGGTTGCCTGAATGAGTTCCCAATTAGAGACAGCTGATTTCGGTTGTCTCTGATTGGGAGCCTTATTTAGGGTAGCCATAGGCTCTCATTGGTGGTGAGTAATTGTCTATGTCAGAACGTTTGTAGCCAGTGTGTGTAAGTGCACAACGTTATTTAGCTTCACGGTCGTTTGTTGTTTTGTTCGTTTTGTTAAAGTGTTTCGTGTCGTGTTTATTTTTCGTCATCTTTTAAAATAAAAGAAGATGGCTTATTTTCCAACTGCTGCGTTTTGGTCCGTCAATCCTCCACACGATCGTGACAAAACAATAAACAATACACAATATGTCACAGCTTGAAACCCAGCTAATACTTGTCAAACATAGAGAACTGGTACTGTGTACTAGCCATTAGGGTGGGCTCGGTGTGGGGTTTGGGGGGTCTGTGGGTGGCTTTTACATTTCATTCCTCACTTAATCATTGGTAAGAAGAGTTTTCATCCTAATTGGATGCTGGGTACTATATTTATTGAATATTATATGAATCCTATACATTTAAATGACCAATTTGGGTGAAATCAATTAGCTTAATATCTCAGGGTTCAAATTGTCTTTAAACAAAATAATGTTGCAGGATTGTTTATTTGATCTGTTTCTAACTACAGAACAATCTGAGGCGGTTGGTGTCAAACGCAGATGATCAGACACCATGAATACATATCACCACTTTCCCTTTCTTCCTTCCTTCATTCCCTCCATTCTTCCACTGTTGGAACTGTCTTAAAGTAAAGTGTGAGTTACTTCTTCTCTCCTCACTGTTCTTCTGTACTTCGCCATGTCTTTGATTCTTCCATAGTTCTCTCTTCTTCTCTTCTCCTCGCTTCAGGACGTCTTCAAACCTCTTTCATGTGATGCCTCCTCGCCGGGATAAATACTTGACAGGTGTTTATTTTCTCCAAGGTAAGGATAGACAAAGTTTTGTCATTAGTTTAATAAGGAATCAGATGTAAAATATTGTGTAGCCTAAACTAGAGCGCCAGGGCCAACTGCTGACAAAGGCATCGTTTGCTGGCGGTTCTACATGGGGTCTTTTTGATAATTGCCTCTATCTGCTTCAATGCTGACTTTCTGCTTTGAAAGAACATTTTGCCCTTGACTTTTACTAGTGGAGGACTACCTGCGTTGCTTGATGCTTTGAAGATAGGTTTTTTTGATGCAGGATACACGTGTGCTCCATATGTAGGCCTGTTCCTGGAAAAGATAAGAGGGAACGTTAAGGAGAAATAGTGTGTTTACTTACTGTGAAAAGAATGGCTTGTGTGCTAGTAATGACCTAATACTGAATATCATTTGAGTTGTATGATTATCAATGGGAATGTAATAATCAGACTCAAATCATCCATACAAAATGTAAAACAATTTTGAGAACATTTTATTCTACTTAAATGGAATTTGTCATACGAGAATAGGAGAAGCACATTGTCAAATCCATCTGAGAGTTTCAGGTGCTACTGACAAAAGTTCATGTTCAATCTAACATGTCCACGGTGGAACTACTATGCAACAAATTATTTTATTTCCCTAGACGCAGTGCCGGGGATGATGTACTGGTAAATTGCCCCGCCAACATCATTCTCAGATTTCAGTCACAAAAACCGCTCTGGGTTTGACTCCTCACATCAAGCAGACGAAAGGGAATTGATCCTTTGCCTGACTCTAGGGAATTAGGCGATGTTGTTGCCAGGGCCGATGACTCACTTCTTTCTAGATCTGTAGCTTAGCAACAGCTCAATACCTGAACACACCTGTGGAGCATATCAATGCACGCTGGCCGGGTCTTTGTTGTGGGGTATAAGTGAGATAGAAACTTTGAAATGAAGTTTGATGAAAGAACAATAATTGTTAGCCTAACTACAGGTGTAGGGTCCTAATTTGTAACCAGGTTGCAACAGAAGAAAAATAATCCTGCAGGAACAACACATTTGAATTATGTGGATTCTAATTAATGGATGTCATGTGTGCTCCCTCTCCGGCCTCTAGGTCACCAGACTGCTTGTTATGGCGCACGCCTGTCACCATCATTATGCGCAACTGCGCGTCATCAGACTCACCTGGAATCCATACTTCCTTGATTACCTTCCCGATATATGTCACTCCCTTTGGTTCCTTCCCCAGGCGTTATTGTTTCTGTTCCTATGTCATGTCTGTGCATTGTTTGTGTTTCTTGTTTTGTATTTGTATGTTGTTTTGTATGTTGTGTTTATTTATTAAAACACTCACTCCCTGAACTTGCTTCCCGACTCTCAGCGCACTCGTAAGGGAAAATCAACTCTAAAACTTGTAAGTTGAAATTACAAACTTTAAAAGCCTTTTTAAACCTAAAATACACTACCATTTTTACATTTACTGTATTGCATGAAAGTTCTTCTGCGACAGGGCAATCAAATGAAGATCCTACATCTGTAGTCAACATGATGCAAGACAAGTAGGAAACATCTGCAAGATGATTGACCTCTTTGTGTGCTTGGTGAAATCATTGCACTACAAAGATATGCCTTGGGGTTGTGTCAACAACATGTAGCCCCCAGCCTACTGTCTGAACTGCCCGTGTTTTGTGTCTATTGAGGCAGATGCAAATCCATTCCAACTGGGCACAGTGACCATGGCTGTTGCACATTCGTAAGGGCTTATATTTACTTATCGGTTAATAAATAACTACTTGTGATATCTGTTTAAATTACAGTGCTGCCAAATGTCCTGCTATTTACCCTTCAAAGTAGAAATGTTAAACGACCATTATATCAAACTTTTCAGCGAGAATTCGCACATATTGAAGATTAGCAGTTGATTTGTACCATGTAGAACATGAGATATCAGAGTCAAAATGGGAGCATGTGTCAGTTGAGACCGCAGCAGTGGGTTCAGACTTGGGACATGCACTCATTGCTCTCAGTCTGTTGTATAATTCCATCTTCTCTCCAACGTTTGCGGTTCCATTCTTCTTGGAGGAAGTGAGTCAATCGCGCGCCGTAGCCTGAATGCTAATTGCTAACGTTTCAAGTCAAATTTGAAAACGATCTTTTACTCTTCCCCAAGAACTCGACTTGATGAAAGTTTTGATTGACTCAAAGCACTGCTGAAGGGTAAAGAGTGGCCTTGCGCAAATACATCCAATACATTACAAAGGCCCATGCAAATTCCAAGGCCTGCTTCAGTCACGCTACTGTACATCAGAGTCAAGTTCTCGGGGTGATTATTCTGCTTACCAAGTACACTAATGAGTTTTAAACCCTAGCTGTTAAATATCATACATTTCTAACATGGTGTGGATTCAGCCCAAAAGTAACATATTTGGAGCAGAATTCCAGGAGAGAAAGAGAGACTTACAAAGATTTTTGTCATTTGTATGATTTAGAATTGATCGTGCTTTCATTAAATACATCATTTGAACTCCTACCCCAAAAGAAACAGACAGTTCATGGACAGATTTTCAGTTTCTATGCTTTCTTGAAGCCTCAGTGTATGTGTCGTTGGTTACCTCAATAAAAGCCTACTTTAATATACAGAATAAATGTTCTGCTCTCTTCATGCGTGAAAGGATGTCATAACAGGGAACCGTCTTCTATCTCTTTCCTGGGGTTGTGTGCATGCTCTAGGTGCACTTTAGGACCCTGCTCCAGCTACTATCATAAAGCACTATAGACTAGTCTTTGTTGAAGGCTCAAGTGCTACAGAGTACCCAACAAAGAACAAAATACAAGGGCCTGCAATGCATCTGAGAAACCTTGCCTATGGGGGTTTCAAGTGACTGGAGGATTATATGGGCATCACATCACCAATTTGTAAATTCACCAAGGGCATATGGCTCTATCAAATATGGAAAGGACTATCAAATAGACTACAAGCTTTTTTTATTTATTACTTTTTTTACGTAATTTATTTTATTTTAACTTTATTTAACTAGGCAAGTCAGTTAAGAACAAATTCTTATTTTCAATGACGGCCTAGGAACAGTGGGTTAACTGCCTGTTCAGGGACAGCGCAACAGATTTGTACCTTGTCAGCTTGGGGATTTGAATATAATATATAGGAGTTGAGGGATGGGACATGCTTGAGACAGGCATTGAAATGGGGACAGGTTTGAAAGGGTCTCTCTATAGTGGAATGACTGATTTCTCAATAGGTAAGGTCCCAACTGGTTTCTCAATAGGTAAGGTCCCAACTGGTTTCTCAATAGGTAATGTCCCAACTGGTTTCTCAATAGGTAATGTCCCAACTGGTTTCTCAATAGGTAAGGTCCCAACTGGTTTCTCAATAGGTCATGTCCCAACTGGTTTCTCGATAGGTAAGGTCCCAACTGGTTTCTCAATAGGTCATGTCCCGGCTGGTTTCTGAATAGGTAAGGTCCCAACTGGTTTCTCAATAGGTCATGTCCCGACTGGTTTCTCAATGGGTCATGTCCCAACTGGTTTCTCAATAGGTAAGGTCCCAACTGGTTTCTCAATAGGTCATGTCCCGACTGGTTTCTCAATAGGTCAGGTCCCGACTGGTTTCTCAATAGGTAAGGTCCCGACTGGTTTCTCAATAGGTAAGGTCCCAACTGGTTTCTCAATAGGTCATGTCCCAACTGGTTTCTCAATCGGTAAGGTCCCAACTGGTTTCTCAATAGGTAATGTCCCAACTGGTTTCTCGATAGGTAAGGTCCCAACTGGTTTCTCAATAGGTCATGTCCCGACTGGTTTCTCAATAGGTCATGTCCCAACTGGTTTCTCAATAGGTAAGGTCCCAACTGGTTTCTCAATAGGTCATGTCCCGACTGGTTTCTCAATAGGTCATGTCCCGACTGGTTTCTCAATAGGTAATGTCCCGACTGGTTTCTCAATAGGCAATGTCCTGACTGGTTTCTCAATAAGCAATGTCCCGACTGGTTTCTCAATAGGCAATGTCCCGACTGGTTTCTCAATAGGTCATGTCCCGACTGGTTTCTCAATAGGTAATGTCCCGACTGGTTTCTCAATAGGCAATGTCCCGACTGGTTTCTCAATAGGTCATGTCCCGACTGGTTTCTCAATAGGCAATGTCCCGACTGGTTTCTCAATAGGCAATGTCCCGACTGGTTTCTCAATAGGTAATGCCCCGACTGGTTTCTCAATAGGCAATGTCCCGACTAGTTTCTCAATAGGCAATGTCCCGACTAGTTTCTCAATAGGTAATGTCCCGACTGGTTTCTCAATAGGCAATGTCCCGTCTAGTTTCTCAACAGGTAATATCCCGACTGGTTTCTCTATAGGTAATGTCCCAACTGTTTTCTCAACAGGTAATATCCTGACTGGTTTCTCAATAAGCAATGTCCCAACTGGTTTCTCAATAGGTAATATCCCGACTGGTTTCTCAATAAGCAGTGTCCTGACTGGTTTCTCAATAGGTAATATCCCGACTAGTTTCTCAATAGGTAATATCCTGACTAGTTTCTCAATGGGCAGTGTCCTGACTAGTTTCTCAATGGGCAGTGTCCTGACTGGTTTCTCAATAAGCAGTGTCCTGACTGGTTTCTCAATAGGTAATATCCCGACTAGTTTCTCAATAGGTGATATCCTGACTGGTTTCTCAATAGGTAATATCCTGACTAGTTTCTCAATAGGTAATATCCTGACTAGTTTCTCAATAGGTAATATCCTGACTAGTTTCTCAATAGGTAATATCCTGACTAGTTTCTCGAAAGGCAACGTCCCGACTGGTTTCTCAATAGGCAACGTCCCGACTGGTTTCTCAATAGGTCATGTCCCAACTGGTTTCTCAATAGGCAATGTCCCGATTAGTTTCTCAATAGGTAAGGTCCCAACTGGTTTCTCAATAAGTAATATCCCAACTGGTTTCTCGATAGGTAATATGCCGACTGGTTTCTCAATAGGCAATGTCCCGACTGGTTTCTCAATAGGCAATGTCCCGACTAGTTTCTCAATAGGCAATGTCCCGACTAGTTTCTCAATAGGCAATGTCCCGACTAGTTTCTCAATAGGCAATGTTCCGACTGGTTTCTCAATAGGCAATGTCCCGACTAGTTTCTCAATAGGCAATGTCCCGACTAGTTTCTCAATAGGCAATGTCCCGACTAGTTTCTCAATAGGCAATAACCCGACTGGTTTCTGAATAGGCAATGTCCCGACTGGTTTCTCAATAGGTAATGTCCCGACTGGTTTCTCGATAGGTAATGTCCTGACTGGTTTCTCAATAAGCAGTGTCCTGACTGGTTTCTCAATAGGTAATGTCCTGACTGGTTTCTCAATAGGTAATGTCCCAACTGGTTTCTCAATAGGCAGTGTCCTGACTGGTTTCTCAATAGGCAACGTCCCGACTGGTTTCTCAATAGGCAATGTCCCGACTAGTTTCTCAATAGGTAATATCCCGACTGGTTTCTCTATAGGTAATGTCCCAACTGTTTTCTCAATAGGCAACGTCCCGACTGGTTTCTCAATAGGCAACGTCCCGACTAATTTCTCAATAGGTAATGTCCTGACTGTTTTCTCAACAGGTAATATCCCGACTGGTTTCTCTATAGGTAATGTCCCAACTGTTTTCTCAATAGGCAACGTCCCGACTGGTTTCTCAATAGGCAACGTCCCGACTGGTTTCTCAATAGGTAATGTCCTGACTGGTTTCTCAATAGGCAATGTCCCGACTGGTTTCTCAACAGGCAGTGTCCCGACTGGTTTCTCAATAGGTAATGTCCTGACTGGTTTCTCTATAGGTAATGTCCCAACTGTTTTCTCAACAGGTAATATCCCGACTGGTTTCTCTATAGGTAATGTCCCAACTGTTTTCTCAACAGGTAATATCCTGACTGGTTTCTCAATAGGCAATGTCCCAACTGGTTTCTCAATAGGTAATATCCCGACTGGTTTCTCAATAAGCAGTGTCCTGACTGGTTTCTCAATAGGTAATATCCCGACTAGTTTCTCAATAGGTAATATCCCGACTAGTTTCTCAATAGGTAATATCCTGACTAGTTTCTCAATGGGCAGTGTCCTGACTAGTTTCTCAATGGGCAGTGTCCTGACTGGTTTCTCAATAAGCAGTGTCCTGACTGGTTTCTCAATAGGTAATATCCTGACTGGTTTCTCAATAGGTAATATCCTGACTAGTTTCTCAATAGGTAATGTCCTGACTGGTTTCTATATAGGTAATATCCTGACTAGTTTCTCAATAGGTAATATCCTGACTGGTTTCTCAATAGGTAATATCCTGACTAGTTTCTCAGTAGGTAATATCCTGACTAGTTTCTCAATAGGTAATATCCTGACTAGTTTCTCAATAGGTAATATCCTGACTGGTTTCTCAATAGGTAATAACCTGACTTGTTTCTCAATAGGTAATAACCTGACTTGTTTCTCAATAGGTAATATCCTGACTAGTTTCTCAATAGGTAATATCCTGACTGGTTTCTCAATAGGTAATATCCTGACTAGTTTCTCAATAGGTAATATCCTGACTAGTTTCTCAATAGGTAATATCCTGACTGGTTTCTCAATAGGTAATAACCTGACTTGTTTCTCAATAGGTAATATCCTGACTGGTTTCTCAATAGGTAATAACCTGACTTGTTTCTCAATAGGTAATATCCTGACTAGTTTCTCAATAGGTAATATCCTGACTGGTTTCTCAATAGGTAATATCCTGACTGGTTTCTCAATAGGTAATATCCTGACTGGTTTCTCAATAGGTAATATCCTGACTAGTTTCTCAATAGGTAATATCCTGACTGGTTTCTCAATAGGTAATATCCTGACTAGTTTCTCAATAGGTAATATCCTGACTGGTTTCTCAATAGGTAATATCCTGACTGGTTTCTCAATAGGTAATATCCTGACTGGTTTCTCAATAGGTAATATCCTGACTTGTTTCTCAATAGGTAATATCCTGACTGGTTTCTCAATAGGTAATATCCTGACTGGTTTCTCAATAGGTAATAACCTGACTGGTTTCTCAATAGGTAATATCCTGACTGGTTTCTCAATAGGTAATATCCTGACTAGTTTCTCAATAGGTAATGTCCCAACTGGTTTCTCAATAGGTAATGTCCCAACTGGTTTCTCAATAGGTAATATCCCAACTGGTTTCTCAATAGGTAATGTCCTGACTGGTTTCTCGATAGGTAATGTCCCAACTGGTTTCTCAATAGGCAGTGTCCTGACTGGTTTCTCAATAGGTAATGTCCTGACTGGTTTCTCAATAGGCAATGTCCCGACTGGTTTCTCAATAGGCAATGTCCCGACTAGTTTCTCAATAGGTAATATCCCGACTGGTTTCTCTATAGGTAATGTCCCAACTGTTTTCTCAACAGGTAATATCCCGACTGGTTTCTCTATAGGTAATGTCCCAACTGTTTTCTCAACAGGTAATATCCTGACTGGTTTCTCAATAAGCAATGTCCCAACTGGTTTCTCAATAGGTAATATCCCGACTAGTTTCTCAATAGGTAATATCCCGACTAGTTTCTCAATAGGTAATATCCTGACTGGTTTCTCAATGGGCAGTGTCCTGACTAGTTTCTCAATGGGCAGTGTCCTGACTGGTTTCTCAATAAGCAGTGTCCTGACTGGTTTCTCAATAGGTAATATCCCGACTAGTTTCTCAATAGGTAATATCCTGACTGGTTTCTCAATAGGTAATATCCTGACTAGTTTCTCAATAGGTAATGTCCTGACTGGTTTCTATATAGGTAATATCCTGACTAGTTTCTCAATAGGTAATATCCTGACTGGTTTCTCAATAGGTAATATCCTGACTAGTTTCTCAATAGGTAATGTCCGGACTAGTTTCTCAATAGGTAATATCCTGACTAGTTTCTCAATAGGTAATATCCTGACTAGTTTCTCAATAGGTAATATCCTGACTAGTTTCTCAATAGGTAATGTCCGGACTAGTTTCTCAATAGGTAATATCCTGACTAGTTTCTCAATAGGTAATATCCTGACTAGTTTCTCAATAGGTAATATCCTGACTGGTTTCTCAATAGGTAATAACCTGACTGGTTTCTCAATAGGTAATATCCTGACTGGTTTCTCAATAGGTAATGTCCTGACTGGTTTCTCAATAGGTAATATCCTGACTGGTTTCTCAATAGGTAATATCCTGACTGGTTTCTCAATAGGTGTAACGGTTTTCCTCTTCCTCTTCATTAGAAGAGGAGGAGCAGGGATTGAACCAAAATGCAGCGGATGTTGAAGACATAATATTTATTAAAGAAAAGACGGAAAAACACGAAAACGAAATACAGTTGACTAAACAAAATAACAAACGGTGTAGACAGACCTGGACGACGAACTCACATAAACACTAAGAACGCACAAACAGGGAAAATAGCCTACACATAAAATTTGACGAATAACAAAACAAACCGAACAGTCCCATATGGTGCGACAAACACAGACACAGGAGACAACCACCCACAACGAACACTGTGAAACAACCTACCTAAATATGACTCATAATTAGAGGAACGCAAAACACCTGCCTCTAATTAAGAGCCATACCAGGCAACCCATAAACCAACATAGAAACAGACAACATAGAATGCCCACCCAAACTCACGTCCTGACCAACTAACACATACAACAAACTAACAGAAATAGGTCAGGAACGTGACAATAGGTAATATCCTGACTGGTTTCTCAATAGGTAATATCCTGACTGGTTTCTCAATAGGTAATAACCTGACTGGTTTCTCAATAGGTAATATCCTGACTGGTTTCTCAATAGGTAATATCCTGACTAGTTTCTCAATAGGTAATGTCCCAACTGGTTTCTCAATAGGTAATGTCCCAACTGGTTTCTCAATAGGTAATATCCCAACTGGTTTCTCAATAGGTAATGTCCTGACTGGTTTCTCAATAGGTAATGTCCCAACTGGTTTCTCAATAGGTAATGTCCCGACTGGTTTCTCAATAGGTAATGTCCCGACTGGTTTCTCAAAAGGTAATGTCCTGACTGGTTTCTCAATAGGTAATGTCCCGACTGGTTTCTCAATAGGTAATGTCCCAACTGGTTTCTCAATAGGTAATATCCCAACTAGTTTCTCAATAGGTAATGTCCCAACTGGTTTCTCAATAGGTAATGTCCCAACTAGTTTCTCAATAGGTAATGTCCCAACTGGTTTCTCAATAGGTAATGTCCGGACTGGTTTCTCATGGGTGAGTACACCAGTGGGGGTGCATTCAACACTCTGCAACTCTGTTAAATGCCACCACAATTCAAGATCCCGAAACGTCCTGATATTGGAATGTCCTCAATGTCTTCTCATACTCCACTACCACTTCCTGTACAGGGTAGGCAGCTATCCTATTAAATTTACACATTCTATCGGAGGATACAGTGAAGTTTCTGGAACATTCAGATAAGGATTCTAATTTTGCGAGCCAGTGCACTTTGTGTCGACCACTAATGGCTAATGGAGTAAATAATTATAAAGCTACCCTGCAATAAATCTGATTACTTTTTTTCCTCCTCTCTGCGCTAAGGGGAGGGTATGGGAGCTTCAGTCTGTTTTTATTATAATTATGTAGACTCTGGCTTAATGTTAATCAATAGACTATTTTAGAAAATGATGCAGTTCTGATGCCGTGACGCCATCACTGGGAGGGAGAAAAATAATACTCTCACCTCAGTTTCATATCTGTCATGTGGTCATGTGGTCATGTGGTCTGGATTTCACTGTGTACACGACCTTGAAACACGGCCATGTGTTGCCAACGTTAAGAGTTGGATTTACTGACTGTGGGTTATTTGCCAAATGGAGATTAAAAAAAGTGACTGATAGTTGTATATTTACTCATTATCTTGAAAGGAAAACAATACTGGAGTGATTTCAGCTGAGCTACAACAAAATCTTCAAGACATATACAACATATTTCTGTAAAATAGAAGAGTTAGATGTAGTTGAATTCAATATCATCTATTTCTGAATGTGTGGGCTTTCAAAGATACTGACATGAAGAGCAGTGAGACTACACAACACTCAGAGTAGGCTACGTCACCACAACATTACTAATAATACACCTCAGTTGTCAAAGTCAGCTCAGTAAAATCATTGGGGAAGCCAAGCCCCCCCCCCCCCCCACCAAAAAAAAAGAGCCACATCACAACCTATATGTTGTGATAATTGTGTTGTTTGCTCTATAGCCTGTTAGTTAATATGCCTTGACACTGTGATATAGACTATAAGAAGACAGAGTGGCAGAATAAATTCAACCACACCTTTGTTTCATCACAAAACCGGATAACATCCTCTGTCCAGTGAAGTCCACAAATCATATTGCATGTACAGTAACGGACAGTTACATGACCTACAGCATAGTCAAGCAAGTTAATGTTTCTGATATTTTCAGACCACTAAACAACTATTGATTTAGAACCACAGAGAGTTACAGCAAGTCACAAAGAAAACAGGAGCTCCACTATTCCAGCACCATTTCAACTTCATCAAATCACCTCTGTTTCACTGGGGACATGCCACCCCCCCACATTGTGAACTTGCATTTTTGTCCCACCCAGTTGTATTGGAATGGAATCATTGGAATGTGATACAAAACGAGGCAACGGTGTGCTTTAGGAACATTCAAACGCCTCCGAGCGGTCGGGGAGGCTGCCCCCCCCAATTCTTAAACCAAAGTTGTGCCCCTGAGTCTAATACAGTGACAACTAAAAGATACCCAAAACAATTTAGTACAATCAACATCAGCTAAAAATGATGTGCCTGTCCATGGTTCTGATTTCTGTGTGTGTGTGTGCGTGTGTGTGTGTGTGTGTGTGTGTGTGTGTGTGTGTGTGTGTGTGTGTGTGTGTGTGTGTGTGTGTGTGTGTGTGTGTGTGTGTGTGTGTGTGTGTGTGTGTGTGTGTGTGTGTGTGTGTGTGTGTGTGTTCGTGCAAGTCGAAGAACATGTTGACTCACTTTAGTTGTATAGAAAATGCCAATCCCATCATCCGCTCTTTCATGACGACAAAACGGTCTATCACTGTCATACAGTACACACTATTATTTTTTCTTGTCCTAGGCTACCTGGATAAAATGCTTGCTCACTAGACTAACTTCCATTCATGGGCAATGTTAGCTAGTTAACATTAGCCTTCTACATCTAGCTACATGTTCAACTTCCATCCTCTCAGGCCAGGGGCACAACAATGTATGAATTAATGGTAGGATCAGAATCGCCTTTATAATCATTGGCCAGTACGGAGAATTAAGTAAAACCACATGTCCAAATCCCTTTCTCCATCCATTGTTCATTTAGGAAAGGGACAATTTTAGCTAGCTGGCTAGCTACCGGAGGACAACAACACAACAAGATGCAATAATTTACGTTTTCTGTCGAATACCTATGTTCTCAATGGGATTTGATAGGAGTGATGCCAAATCATTCTATCAACAAACAGAGAGAAAGATTCTTAAGGAGAGACTCTTACCATTAACAGAAAGAGGGAGAGTCATTCCGTTGACAGAAATAAAGAGGGAGAGAGAGAGAGAGAGAGAGAAAGAGATTGAGTGAGATAGAGAGAAAGAGATGCATTTCATCGACATAGAGAGCGAGAGAGAAAGAGAAAGGCATTTCAACGACATTATATATATATATGGCAGAGGCAGAGACACAGAGAATTCTTTGAGATGCTAGCTGGTTTTCTGAGTGTATGAGAGTGGAAGATAGAGAGAGAGAGATGGAGAAGGAGAGAGAAGGGCAGAAAGAGAGGATGGAAGAGAGACTGTATATAAATATATATATATATATAGAGAGAGAGAGAGAGAGAGGCATTTCATCGACTATATATATAGAGAGAGAAAGAGAAGCATTTCATAGAGAGAGTCAGAGAGAGAGACAGAGAGAGACATAGAGAGACAGAGAGACAGAGAGAGACATAGAGAGACAGAGAGAGACAGAGAGAGAGACAGAGAGAGAGACAGAGAGAGGCAGAGAGAGAGGCAGAGAGAAAGAGAGAGAAGGAGAGAGAGAGAGAGGGAAAGAGAGAGACAGAGAGCTCCAGGGACCCTGGTGGCTCTGTGACCTTTCTGTTCTAGTGTGGAGGAAAATTGTGGAGGATGCCTAGGGAGTTGTAGAGAGCATGTAGCCACCCTCACACCATCAGCAGCCTTGTCTCTCTCTGCCTCTGACGCCATGTTGTTTTGTTTAGGGGCACTTCAGGTTGAGAGGAGTGGAAGATACAATTTGGAGGCAGAGAGACACAGAGAATTCTTTGAGCTGCTAGCTGGTTTTCTGAGTGTATGAGAGTGGAAGATAGAGAGAGAGATAGAGAAAGAGAGAGAAGGGCAGAAAGAGAGGATGGAAGAGAGACTGTGAGAGGAAACAGGGTGGGAGACTAACAGAATATATATGAAAGAGAGAAACATAGAACCAGAGGAGCAGAGAAAGGGGGGGGGGGGTACTTTACCCAAGGCCCATAAGGGTCTATATATGGAAAAAACACAATATGTAGGGAATAGGGTGCCATTTGAGACGGACTCACTAACTGTTTTCTCCTTTCCCATGAGAAATTACAGGCACCAGAATACACACAAACACATTCTGTTATTTCATACAAGCAACGTGTCCTCTTCGAATTCACATAAATTGGCCTGTATTCTTATGTTAGAATGGGTTCTACATTTAATATAAAAGGATCTTCTCTCTCCCTCTGGTCTGCCCATTTCATCTCGACAACCTTCAATTGCAGAAGCAGATAGGAGAGCTCCCATTTTCCTTTCATCCTGTTGCTTGTATGGGCTCACCTGAATCAAGATATCACAGTACATTTCCACCCAGATGCTTTTCAGAAACACGCTGTGAGGCTGAACCTCCGTCAAACACGGTAGATGGAATGAGAGGAGATGGGGGGAGAGGAAAGGGAGTGAAAGGAGAGAGTAAGCAGGTGAAAGGAAAGGGAGAGGAGAGAAAAGAGTCGAAGTGAGGGAGAGGAGAGAGAGGAGAGGGCAACCAAAATGAAAGAGGGAGCAGAAGGAGGGCCTTTATATGTTTTGTTTGCCAGAGGGCCTGGGAGGATCGACCCTGTCCTCGGACCTTCCTGGAGGGACAGAAGAGAAGGGCAAGCTGGATCTCCCAAGACCACAGAGACTACTACAGTACACTACAGTACAACAGTCATAAGATACTGTGTCCCAAATGGCACCCTACTCCCTTTTTAGTGCACTACTTTTGACCAGGTCCCTATAAGTTATATGGTGCAATTTGGGACACAGACAGAGAAGACACAGAGCCTAGATAAAGCTGTCACCATCTCTCCATCTCCATCATGGTGCAGATTTAGTGGTCTAGCAGTAAGCCAACCTAGTGATGAGTGGTGCAGAGCTAGTGGTCTAGGAGTAAGCCAACCTAGTGATGAGTGGTGCAGAGTCAGTGGTCTAGGAGTAAGCCAACCTAGTGATGACTGGTTCAGAGCAAGTGGTCTAGCAGTAAACCAACCTAGTGATGAGTGGTGCAAAGCTAGTGGTCTAGCAGTAAGCCAACCTAGTGATGAGTGGTGCAGAGCTAGTGGTCTAGCAGTAAGCCAACCTAGTGATGAGTGGTGCAGAGCTAGTGGTCTAGCAGTAAGCCAACCTAGTGATGAGTGGTGCAGAGCTAGTGGTCTAGGAGTAACGCTCCTGGCACTAGACACATACTCCTCTCCCCACGGGAGATTGGGGCTCAATCCCTTCGTACTGTTTTCCCATCTCCCCCTCTGGGATTTAATTACTGTCTAAACTAAGCCCAAAATTATTGCAGAAGCTAATGAAGACTTTTCACTTCAGAACCCACCTCTATATTGAGACTCATGGTCTATACATCCTGTATTCCCATATTTCCTTCCAGTGTTCTCTAGCCTAGGCTCAAGCTGTTCCATTCTGTCACTACAGTGCCTCAGACGCTTTCCCACACAGACCCTGTGCCCGAGCTGGATGGACAGCATGCTATTTTGGGTAAATGTTTGAGTGACTGTTGGTGTCGTCGTGGCGATACACTGTGAATAATTCATATTTACCTATTGTGTGTTCTGACGGGCAATTTTCTTCTATCTTCTTTTATATTTCTTTCATTCAGTCCTCAATCCTGTCCTTGATTCTCTGACCACCCCTGACTCTGAAAGCTCTTCGCTGTTAGTGGAATTCGAAAGGCCCACAATGATGTGGATCCCGAGCACCACTTTGCATTTGGAGCATGAAGGAGGTAGAGAGAGAGGCATCAGACGAAGCGTACGACAATTACCTCTTGAGTTGATGTCAGTTATTGAATTGCTTAAAAAGCACACAATTCACACATGCACATTCGGTGCTCACACGCCATCACACAAGCAGGCCATCATCATTTGCCAATTAAATCCTAGGAGCCCAAGGTTAGACGCTAACTGAATGAGTCCTAAATGGCACCCTATTGCCTTTGTAGTGCATCACCTTTCTGAACCTTAGGGGTCTATTTACAAAACCACACACAATATGTAGGGAATAGGGTGCCATTTGAGACGGACCCACTAACTGTTTTCTCCTTTCACATGAGAAATTACAGGGACCAGAATACACACAAACACATTCTGTTATTTCATACAAACAACGTGTCCTCTTTGAATCCACATAAATTGGCCTGTATTCTTATGTTAGAATGGGTTCCACATTTAATGTAAAAGGATCTTCTCTCTCCCTCTGGTCTGCCCATTTCATCTCGACAACCTTCAGTTGCAGAAGCAGATAGGAGAGCTCCCATTTTCCTTTCATGCTGTTGCTTGTATGGGCTCACCTGAATCAAGATATCACAGTACATTTCCACCCAGATGCTTTTCAGAAACACGCTGGGAGGCTGAACCTCCGTCAAACACGGTAGATGGAATGAGAGGAGATGGGGGGAGAGGAAAGGGAGTGAAAGGAGAGAGTAAGCAGGTGAAAGGAAAGGGAGAGGAGAGAAAAGAGTCGAAGCGAGGGAGATTAGAGAGAGAAGAGGGCAACCTAAATGAAAGAGGGAGATGGAGCTACAGAGAAGAAAGGGTAGCAGATGTGAAAAAGGGTTATGTGAACCTCAACACCTTGATCCACAGGGGAGCGTAAACACTCCAGCTAAATGAAGCGCCAGTCTGAATCCCAAATGGCGCCATATCCTCTATTTGGTGCACTACTTTCTCCAGGGCCAATAGGGCATACATGGAGATTAGGGAGCCATTTAGAACATGGTCAGACCTCTCTATCCCTCTGTCCCCTCAGCAATCAGGAAGAGTTCCTCAATCATGGCACTGGATGTGCTACTTCACTAACACACACACACACACCGGACAAACCACACACACACACCACACACACACACACACACACACACACACACACACACACACACACACACACACACACACACACACACACACACACACACACACACACACACACACACACACACACACACACACCACAAACACACACACCAGACAAACCACACACCACACACATACACACACCGGACAAACCACACACCACACACACAAACACACACAAACACACACCGGACAAACCACATTCAGTACTCAACAGGAGTACTTATTCCGGCCACTTTCTGAAAGTCTTCTATTGTGCTGTTACCTGGTATAACCTCTAAAGCACTCTGCCAAAGGGTCTCAAACCTCTCCGTTTCCTATAGTGCACTACTTCACCAGGCCCCACAGGTCTCTGGTCAAAAAGCAGTGAAATATGTAGGAAATAGGGTGCCATTTGAGATGCACACTCTGACTCAATATAGAGTGTCTAACCTCTCTGACTCAATATAGAGTGTCTAACCTCTCTGACTCAATATAGAGTGTCTAACCTCTCTGACTCAATATAGGGTGTCTAACCTCTCTGACTCAATATAGAGTGTCTAACCTCTCTGACTCAATATAGAGTGTCTAACCTCTCTGACTCAATCAATATAGAGTGTCTAACCTCTCTGACTCAATATAGAGTGTCTAACCTCTCTGACTCAATCAATATAGAGTGTCTAACCTCTCTGACTCAATATTGAGTGTCTAACCTCTCTGACTCAATACAGAGTGTCTAACCTCTCTGACTCAATATAGAGTGTCTAACCTCTCTGACTCAATAGAGTGTCTAACATCTCTGACTCAATATAGAGTATCTAACCTCTCTGACTCAATATAGAGTGTCTAACCTCTCTGACTCAATATAGAGTGTCTAACCTCTCTGACTCAATATAGAGTGTCTAACCTCTCTGACTCAATATAGAGTATATAACCTCTCTGACTCAATATAGAGTGTCGAACCTCTCTGACTCAATATAGAGTGTCTAACCTCTCTGACTCAATATAGAGTATCTAACCTCTCTGACTCAATATAGAGTGTCTAACCTCTCTGACTCAATATAGAGTGTCTAACCTCTCTGACTCAATATAGAGTGTCTAACCTCTCTGACTCAATATAGAGTGTCTAACCTCTCTGACTCAATATAGAGTGTTCTAACCTCTCTGACTCAATACAGAGTGTCTAACCTCTCTGACTCAATATAGAGTGTCTAACCTCTCTGACTCAATATAGAGTGTCTAACATCTCTGACTCAATATAGGGTGTCTAACCTCTCTGACTCAATATAGAGTGTCTAATCTCTCTGACTCAATATAGAGTGTCTAACCTCTCTGACTCAATATAGAGTGTCTAACCTCTCTGACTCAATATAGAGTGTCTAACCTCTCTGACTCAATATTGATTGTCGAACCTCTCTGATTCAATATAGAGTGTCTAACCTCTCTGACTCAATATAGAGTGTTCTAACCTATCTGACTCAATATAGAGTGTTATAACCTATCTGACTCAATATAGAGTGTCTAACCTCTCTGACTCAATATAGAGTGTTCTAACCTATCTGACTCAATATGGAGTGATCTAACCTATCTGTCTCAATATAGAGTGTCTAACCTCTCTGACTCAATATAGGGTGTCTAACCTCTCTGACTCAATATAGAGTGTCTAACCTCTCTGACTCAATATAGACTGTCTAACCTCTCTGACTTAGTATAAAGTGTCTAACCTCTCTGACTCAATATAGACTGTCTAACCTCTCTGACTCAATATAGAGTGTTCTAACCTATCTGACTCAATATAGAGTGTTATAACCTATCTGACTCAATATAGAGTGTCTAACCTCTCTGACTCAATATAGGGTGTCTAACCTATCTGACTCAATATAGAGTGTCTAACCTCTCTGACTCAATATAGAGTGGTCTATCCTCTCTGACTCAATATAGAGTGTCTAACCTCTCTGACTCAATTTAGAGTCCGTGTTGGCGCCCCCCCCCCCCCCCCCCCCCACCCCCTTGGGTTGTGCCGTGGCGGAGATCTTTGTGGGCATACTCGGCCTTGTCTCAGGATGGTAGGTTGGTGGTTGAAGATATCCCTCTAGTGTTGTGGGGGCTGTGCTTTGGCAAAGTGGGTGGGGTTATATCCTGCCTGTTTGGTCCTGTCCGGGGGTATCGTTGGATGGGTCTACAGTGTCTCCCGACCCCTCCTGTCTGAGCCTCCAGTATTTGTGCTGCAGTAGTTTATGTTTTGGGGGGCTAGGGTCAGTCTGTTATATCTGGAGTATTTCTCCTGTCTTATCTGGTGTCCTGTGTGAATTTAAGTAGGCTTTCTAATCCTCTCTCTTCTTCTCTCTCTCTTTCTTTCTTTCTTTCTTTCTTTCTTTCTTTCTTTCTCTCGAAGGACCTGAGCCCCAGGACCATGCCTCAGGACTACCTGGCCTGATGACTACTTGCTGTCCCCAGTCCACCTGACCGTGCTGCTGCTCAAGTTTCAACTGTTCTGCCTGCGGCTATGGAACCCTGACCTGTTCACCGGACGTGCTACCTGTCCCGACCTGCTGTTTTCAACTCTCTAGAGACAGCAGGAGCTGTAGAGATACTCATGATCGGCTATGAAAACTGCCATTTATTCCTGAGGTGCTGACCTGTTGCACCCTCGACAACCACTGAGATTACTATTATTTGACCCTGCTGGTCATCTATGAACATTTGAACATCGTGGCTATGTTATGTTAAAAGCTCCACCCAGCACAGCCAGAAGAGGACTGGCCACCCCTCATAGCCTGGTTCCTCTCCAGGTTTTTTCCTAGGTTCTGGCCTTTCTAGGGAGTTTTCCTATCCACTGTGCCTCTACACCTGCATTGCTTGCTGTTTGGGGTTTTAGGCTGGGTTTCTGTACAGCACTTTGAGATATCAGCTGATGTAAAAAGGGCTTTATGTATCAAATTTGATTGATTGATTAGAGTGTCTAACCTCTCTGACTCAATCAATATAGAGTGTCTAACCTCTCTGACTCAATCAATATAGAGTGTCTAACCTCTCTGACTCAATATAGAGTGTCAATCTCTCTGACTTGTCCCTCCTCCTCTCAGGAAGTTGCTGTGGTGAGGTATCTTGGGCAGCGGGTTACTTCCTAACCCCTTGGGAGCAGATGACATTCCGTCCAGAACCTGTTCCACTTCCTGATTATCATTACATTGGCTCTCCAAACTCGTACTCCATAGTGCGCATTGTATCAAAATGTGTTGCAACGGAAAAGTAAAATGTGCATTTTATTGGACAAGCTCAAGTAGTCCATTCATGTCAGTGCATTTTCTTCTGTTTTGTGGTTGTAGTGACTATGACTCAGATTCAAAGGGCAGTGCCTTGGAATGTATTTATATAGGACCTTGTGACACTTCCTTGGCATGCATAGCTATGTCACTGCAACAGGTGGATGGTAGAGCTTATGGTTTGACAGTCTCTGTTAGGTCTGTTTGGGGTCCTTCTCTTGCAAACATCTGCTCTAGATTGCTCCACTGATTCACACAGCCAATGTCAGTCACATAATGGTCAACAGGGGAGCTGGGAATTATCTGAATTATTTGTATTGATTTGATGAGGATCAATAATTCCACAGCAACACATATCCGAGACGTGAGCATTTATGCAATCGCTTTTGAGTGACATGGAACACGTGTGGAACTCTCAGACACATAGCCTGACCACAGGTGCAAAAACTCAAAGCGGATTTGTGAACGTTAAGGACCATTTGGCTTCAGCTTTAACTTCAGTTGATAGTTCAAATCCCTTGTCGACACCTTTATGTTTTTCTTCCAATTTAGTCATTTGTCTGAGAAGACGAGTGAATAAAATGTTGTTTTAATGCCAGATGGAAACCGGCAGGGAAATATCTTTGAACGGTCGCTGCGTCGTCCACCCGCCATGGCTTTTTCTTTCTTCTCCATTATACGGTTTTGTTGGGTACTTTAAAACTCTTTAGATATGCTGCCTGCCTTCTGCACCATGTTGTTCCTCTCAGGGGTCCCCCTTTCATTCCAAATACATTCATTCTCGCTCCTGCATACCTTCAAAGGCATCTCCCCACCTCCCTCTCATCCCGTCATCCCCCTGATTCCATCTTAATAGATTTCTGTGGAGATTTGTATTATTTAGAAAAACAATGAAGTACAACCTTAAAAAAAGAGACTCTAATTGAGTTGCCAGCAAGCTTGCTCCCACTCCACCCCACGTCTCACTCCAAAACACAACAAATATTTATGCTAATGTCGCTAGCCCCCACAGACTTTCTCATCTGAGTCAATTATCCGGAGATTGCGTCATTTTCTCTCACACTCAGGTGCACATAGTTCCTCTAGCACCCTGCTCCATCTGTTTGGCCACTTGCCCGGTTTCACTATACACCACAATAGGGAACACTTGTTGTCACCATACTGTGTACACATTCTATTTTATTAAGTTTACAGAGGCACTGTTGTCGTGACAAAGGGAGACTATCAAATAAGAGTAATACGTGAAATAATGAGGCTTTGGGATATGGTTTTAGAGTTTGGATAGCGGTTGGCTTTGGGACATAGTTATTATTTTTTTTATTTAACCTTTATTTAACTAGGCAAGTCAGTTAAGATCAAATTCTTTACCAAAAGGCAAAACGCCTCCTGCGGGTTGGGGGCTGGGATTAAAATTAAAATAAATAAAAATATAGGACAAAACACACATCACGTCAAGAGAGACAACACAACACTACATAAAGAGAGACCTAAGACAACAACATAGCATGGCAGCAACACATGACAAGACAGCATGGTAGCAACGCAACATGGCAGCAGCACAACATGGTAGCAGCACAAAACAGGGTACAAACATTATTGGGCGCAGACAACAGCACAAAGGGCAAGAAGGTAGAGACAACAATACATGATGCAAAGCAGCCACAACTGTCAGTAAGAGTGTCCATGATTGAGTCTGTGAATGAAGAGATAGAACTGTCCAGTTTGAGTGTTTGTTTGCAGCTCGTTCCAGTCGCTAGCTGCAGAGAACTGAAAAGATGAGTTACAGAGTTTGGATAGCGGTTGGCTTTGAGATATAGTTACAGAGTTTGGATAGGGGTTGGCTTTGAGATATAGTTATGGTTTGGATAGGGGTTGACTTTGAGATTTAGTTAGGATAGGGGTTGGCTTTGAGATATAGTTATAGTTTGGATAGGGGTTGGCTTTGAGATATAGTTATGGTTTGGATAGGGGATGGCATTGAGATATAGGTATAGTTTGGATAGGGGTTGGCTTTGGGATATAGTTATAGTTTGGATAGGGGTTGGCTTTGAGATATAGTTATGGTTTGGATAGGGGTTGGCTTTGAGATATAGTTATAGTTTGGATAGGGGTTGGCTTTGAGATATAGTTACAGAGTCTGGATAGGGGTTGGCTTTGGGATACAGTTATAGTTTGGATAGGGGTTGGCTTTGAGATATAGTTATAGTTTGGATAGGGGTTGGCTTTGAGATATAGTTATAGTTTGGATAGGGGTTGGCTTTGAGATATAGTTATAGTTTGGATAGGGGTTGGCTTTGAGATATAGTTATAGTTTGGATAGGGGTTGGCTTTGAGATATAGTTACAGAGTCTGGATAGGGGTTGGCTTTGGGATACAGTTATAGTTCGGAAAGGGGTTGGCTATGGGATATAGTTACAGAGTGTGGATCGTGGTTGGCTATGGGATATAGTTGTAGTTCGGATAGGGGTTGGCTATGGGATACAGTTATAGTTCAGATAGGGGTTGGCTATTAGATATAGTTATAGTTCAGATAGAGGTTGGCAATGGGATATAGTTATAGTTCAGATAAGGGTTGGCTATTAGATATAGTTATAGTTTGGATCTGGGTTGGCTTTGGGATATAGTTATAGTTTGGATCGGGGTTGGCTTTGGGATATAGTTATAGTTCGGATAGGGATTGGCTTTGGGTTATAGTTCGGATAGGGGTTGGCTATGGGATGTAGTTAGAGTTCGGATAGAGGTTGGCTTTGACATATAGTTATAGTTCGGATTGGGGTTGGCTTTGGGATATTGTCATAGTTTGGAGAGATAGTGGTTAAATAAGGCACGGGTTAGTGTTAGGTTTTAGATAGTCAGTGGTTTGGTTCGAGGTTGGATAAGGCAGGGACTAGTTTTAGAGTTTGGATATGAGGGTCAGATAAGACACGGGGTTGGCAATAATGCTGAGATAAGGGTTTGGGTAGGTGCTGGATAGATGTTGTAAAGCTATTGGATGGGTGTTAGATATAATGCTGGTAGAGACTGGGGTTGGGGTAAGCATTGGATAGACGTAGTAAAGCTATTGGATGGGTGTTAGATATAAGGCTGGGAGGGACTAGGGTTTGGGTAAGCTTTGGATAGACGTAGTAAAGCTATTGGATGGTGTTACGTTCCCCAGTTTCTGTGTTCTGTTTTGTATTTTAGTGTGTGTGTTTCAGGAGATGGCTTCCTGAAATACTCCCCAACCAGCTGATTGGTCGACCCCAGGCTAATTGGTGATTGGAGCTGACCCCGCCCACTCGTCAAGAAGCAGCTGACTCTAATCACCATTGCCACCTGAAGATAAAAGCCAGTGTTCTGCCCAAGAGAGTAGAGATTGAATGAGGAGAGAGATGAGATAAGGAGTAGAGATTTGGAGATTGAGAGAAAAATTAGATTGTGATATAGTGTTTGTTGTGTATCAGAAAGTGTGGTATGTACTGTTGTTGTTGGTAGCAGTTTTGCTATGTCCTGTGTTTGTGAGTGTTTGTGAAATCGTTAATAAGTACTCTGTTTCGTTTGTTCCCAGGGGGGGGGAAGGAGAAGGCACTTTGGGAGTGCTTAGGCAAGAGGCCCGAGGGCATACATATACCCGTAGTATATTTACTGTCTAGGCACACTAGGTAAGACCTGGGCGGACCACCCCCTGTATTTTGGTTAGGGCACCAGGCGGTGTTAAGTTAGGTAAGTTAAGTGGGTAGGCAGGTTAGATAGGAGAGGGGGAACTTTGATATTTACTTTCTTTGCTTTGGTTCCGTCCAGCCCCTTTTCCCCATATTACCGTGTAAGAAAATAAATTCTAGTAAACGGTAAATTCTGCTTTTGTGTCATCCTTACTCGCACCTACAGTCCATAACTCTTACACTTCAGAGAGTTGAGTTGTAGCAGGGAGTTGCGTTCCCTCTTCTCAGAGGCGTGCGTAACAGATGAGTGTTAGATATAAGGCTGGGAGGGACTAGGGTTTGGGTAGGTGTTGGATATAAATATTTTGTATAATAAGACTGGCTGTGCTGTGATACTAAACTCTTTGCTGCGGCTGTGTTTCCATTGTTTCTGTTGGTCCCTACAGCCAAGTAATGATGTTTCCAGGTGCTCCAGTTGTATACCTAAAACCCAGCTGTGAAACACGATGGAGGTTTGGATGGATCATGATGATTTATTGCTGTGAGAAACAGACCAGGATTTAAATACTATTTTAAATCATTTCAAACACTGTATCTATCTGTGCTTGACTGAGCTTTCCTGGCTTAATGCGCCAATTGAATATTCCCAAAACTATTATATTAGTTGAAAATCCAATGACAGATAATGACCTCAACATTCCAGGTTAATTCTCCTCATTTCAAATAGTTGAAAATATTTCCTGGGCGGCCACTCCCACATCATATTCACCTCCACGAAAGATGATAAACCACTTAACACCACTTAACACCACTGCCATAGCTTCATTTCACACAATACATTCTGAACAATTGCTCAATCCCCTACTTGTTCGTACCTGACTGCCTGTAAAAACTGTTTAGGACCCGAGAGGAAAAACACATCACAATACATGGGAAAGAAGCCAGTAGCAAGAACAACACACATCACAATACATGGTGAGGAAGCCAGTAGCAGGAACAAAACACATCACAATACATGAGAAAGAATCCAGCAGCAGGAACAACACACATCACATTACATGAGAAAGAAGCCAGTAGCAGGAACAAAACACATCACAATACATGAGAAAGAATCCAGCAGCAGGAACAACACACATCACAATACATTGTGAGGAAGCCAGCAGCAGGAACAACACACATCACAATACATGAGAAGAAGCCAGCAGCAGGAACAACACACATCACAATACATGGTGAGGAAGCCAGTAGCAGGAACAAAACACATCACAATACATGAGAAAGAATCCAGCAGCAGGAACAACACACATCACAATACATGGTGAGGAAGCCAGCAGCAGGAACAACACACATCACAATACATGAGAAGAAGCCAGCAGCAGGAACAACACACATCACAATACATGAGAAAGAAGCCAGCAGCAGGAACAACACACATCACATTACATGAGAAAGAAGCCAGTAGCAGGAACAACACACATCACAATACATGGTGAGGAAGCCAGCAGCAGGAACAACACACATCACAATACATGGTGAGGAAGCCAGCAGCAATAACAACACACATCACAATACATGAGAAAGTTTCCAGCAGCAGGAACAACACACATCACATTACATGAGAAAGAAGCCAGTAGCAGGAACAACACACATCACAATACATGGGAAAGAAGCCAGTAGCAGGAACAAAACACATCACAATACATGAGAAAGAATCCAGCAGCAGGAACAACACACATCACAATACATGGTGAGGAAGCCAGCAGCAGGAACAACACACATCACAATACATGAGAAGAAGCTAGCAGCAGGAACAACACACATCACAATACATGAGAAAGAAGCCAGCAGCAGGAACAACACACATCACATTACATGAGAAAGAAGCCAGTAGCAGGAACAACACACATCACAATACATGGTGAGGAAGCCAGCAGCAGGAACAACACACATCACAATACATGGTGAGGAAGCCAGCAGCAATAACAACACACATCACAATACATGAGAAAGTTTCCAGCAGCAGGAACAACACACATCACATTACATGAGAAAGAAGCCAGCAGCAGGAACAACACACATCACAATACATGGTGAGGAAGCCAGCAGCAGGAACAACACACATCACAATACATGGTGAGGAAGCCAGCAGCAATAACAACACACATCACAATACATGAGAAAGTTTCCAGCAGCAGGAACAACACACATCACATTACATGAGAAAGAAGCCAGTAGCAGGAACAACACACATCACATTACATGAGAAAGAAGCCAGCAGCAGGAACAACACACATCACATTACATGAGAAAGTTTCCAGCAGCAGGAACAACACACATCACATTACATGAGAAAGAAGCCAGCAGCAGGAACAACACACATCACAATACATGGGAAAGAAGCCAGTAGCAGGAACAACACACATGACAATACATGGTGAGGAAGCCAGTAGCAGGAAAAACACACATCACAATACATGGTGAGGAAGCCAGTAGCAGGAACAACACACATCACAATACATGGTGAGGAAGCCAGTAGCAGGAACAAAACACATCACAATACACGAGAAAGAATCCAGCAGCAGGAACAACACACATCACAATACATGGTGAGGAAGCCAGTAGCAGGAACAACACACATCACAATACATGGTGAGGAAGCCAGTAGCAGGAACAACACACATCACAATACATGAGAAGAAGCCAGCAGCAGGAACAACACACATCACAATACATGAGAAGAAGCCAGCAGCAGGAACAACACACATCACAATACATGAGAAAGTTTCCAGCAGCAGGAACAACACACATCACATTACATGAGAAAGAAGCCAGTAGCAGGAACAACACACATCACAATACATGGTGAGGAAGCCAGCAGCAGGAAAAACACACATCACAATACATGGTGAGGAAGCCAGCAGCAATAACAACACACATCACAATACATGAGAAAGTTTCCAGCAGCAGGAACAACACACATCACATTACATGAGAAAGAAGCCAGTAGCAGGAACAACACACATCACATTACATGAGAAAGAAGCCAGCAGCAGGAACAACACACATCACATTACATGAGAAAGTTTCCAGTAGCAGGAACAACACACATCACATTACATGAGAAAGAAGCCAGTAGCAGGAACAACACACATCACAATACATGGGAAAGAAGCCAGTAGCAGGAACAACACACATCACATTACATGAGAAAGAAGCCAGTAGCAGGAACAACACACATCACATTACATGAGAAAGAAGCCAGTAGCAGGAACAACACACATCACATTACATGAGAAAGTTTCCAGTAGCAGGAACAACACACATCACAATACATGAGAAAGAAGCCAGTAGCAGGAACAACACACATCACATTACATGAGAAAGAAGCCAGCAGCAGGAACAACACACATCACATTACATGAGAAAGAAGCCAGTAGCAGGAACAACACACATCACAATACATGGTGAGGAAGCCAGCAGCAGGAACAATACACATCACAATACATGGTGAGGAAGCCAGCAGCAATAACAACACACATCACAATACATGAGAAAGTTTCCAGCAGCAGGAACAACACACATCACATTACATGAGAAAGAAGCCAGTAGCAGGAGCAACACACATTACAATACATGGTGAGGAAGCCAGCAGCAGGAACAACACACATCACAATACATGGTGAGGAAGCCAGCAGCAGGAACAACACACATTACAATACATGGTGAGGAAGCCAGCAGCAGGAACAACACACATCACAATACATGGTGAGGAAGCCAGCAGCAGGAACAACACACATCACAATACATGGTGAGGAAGCCAGCAGCAATAACAACACACATCACAATACATGAGAAAGTTTCCAGCAGCAGGAACAACACACATCACATTACATGAGAAAGAAGCCAGCAGCAGGAACAACACACATCACATTACATGAGAAAGTTTCCAGCAGCAGGAACAACACACATCACATTACATGAGAAAGAAGCCAGTAGCAGGAACAACACACATCACAATACATGGGGAGGAAGCCAGCAGCAGGAACAACACACATCACAATACATGAGAAAGAAGCCAGTAGCAGGAACAACACACATCACAATACATGAGAAAGAAGCCAGTAGCAGGAACAACACACATCACAATACATGAGAAAGAAGCTAGCAGCAAGAACAACACACATCACAATACATGAGAAAGGGCAGAAATACATGGTAATGAGCACTCAGTTTAAAGCACTTCTGTGATGGACCAGAGGTAGAGACGCAGTGGCAGCATCCCAAATGCCACTCTATTCCCTAGATAGTGCATTACTTTTTGACCAGGGCCCATAGGGAATATCAAGCATATTTCAAGGGCAGCTTTTTTCTATCTTCGTAACATAAAAATAATCTGACATGATTTGTCCAAAAATTATGCAGAAAAACTAGATTAGACTACGGCAATGCTGTACTCTTCAGCTACCTGGATAAATCACTAAATATATTTCAGTTAGTGCTAAATACGGCTGCTAGAATCTTGACTTGAACCCAAATTTGATCATATTCCTCCAGTGCTAGCTTCTCTACACAGGCTTCCTGTTAAGGCCAGGGCTGATTTCAAGGTTTTACTTCTAACCTACAAAGCATTACATGGACCTGCTCCTACGGTACCTATCTCTCTGATTCGGTCCTGCTGTACATACCTACATGTACCCTACGGTTCTTATGCCCATCCATGTGAGAAACGAAGACTCGGTCTCAACCTTTAAGTCTTTACTGAAGACTCATATCTTCAGTAGCTCCTAGGATTGAGTGTAGTCCAGCCCAGGGGTGCAAAGATGAACGCCAAGGCACTGGAGTGACGAACCACCCATGCTGTCTCTGCCTGGCCAGCTCCCCTCTCTCCACTGGGATTCTCTGCATCTGACACTAATACAGGGGCTCAGTCACTGGCTTACTATTGCTCTTCCATGCTGTCCTTTGGAAGGGAGCGTCACTTTTTTTGCTTTTTTTGCTATACTCGACTTGAGTGGGTTGAGTCACGGGCCCACCCCCCGTCTCAGTCTCCAGTATCTATGCAGCAATAGTCTATGTGGCGTGGGGCTACGGTCAGTCTGTCCTGTCTGGTGAAATTCTCTGGTGTCCTGTGTGAACTTAAGAATACTCCCCCTAATTCTCCTGTCTCTCTCTGTCTCTCTCTGTCTCTCTCTGTCTCTCTCTGTCTCTCTCTGTCTCTCTCTGTCTCTCTCTGTCTCTCTCTGTCTCTCTCTGTCTCTCTCTGTCTCTCTCTGTCTCTCTCTGTCTCTCTCTGTCTCTCTGTCTCTCTGTCTCTCTCTCTCTCTCTCTCTCTCTCTCTCTCTCTCTCTCTCTCTCTCTCTCTCTCTCTCTCTCTCTCTCTCTCTCTCTCTCTCTCTCTCTCTCGACCTGAGCTCTCTCTCGACCTGAGCTCTCTCTGTCTCTCTCGACCTGAGCTCTCGACCTGAGCTCCCGACCATGCCTCAGGACTACCTGGCCTGATGACCTCTGTCCCCAGTCCACCTGGTCGTGCTGCTGATCAAGTTTCTGCTGTTTTGCCTGTGGCTATGGAATCCTGACCTGTTCAACAGACGTGCTATCTTGTCTCTGCGCTGCTGTATTCGACCCTCTCTCTCTACCGCACCTGCTATCTCGACCTCTGAATACTCGGCTATGACAACTGACAAAAGACAACTGACATTTACTCCTAAGGTGCTGACCTGTTGCACCCTCTACAACCACTGTGATTATTATTTGACCCTGCTGCTATGAACTTTTAAACAATCTTGAACAACGATCTGGCCTAAATGACCATGTACTCTTATAATCTCCACCTGGCACAGCCAGAAGAGGACAGGCCATCCCTCAGAGCCTGGTTCCTCTCTAGGTTTCTTCCTAGTTTCCAGACTTTCTAGGGAGATTCTCCTAGCCACCATGCTTCTACATCTGCGTTGCTTGCTGTTTGGGGTTTTAGGCTGGGTTTCTGTATAGCACTTTGTGACATCTTCTGAAGTAAAAAGGGCTTTATTAATACATATTTCATTTGGAATTGGGTGTAGTGCCTGTCACATGGCGTTTATAGTGTGTGGATAGGTGCTCCCCTCCTCCATCTTCATCCCTCCATCCCTCTTTGTGCCTGCCTTCATAAACTCAATCTCCCCTGTTTTCTCCAACAGCGGTGGGGCAGCGCGGGGCAAGTGGTTCATTCTTTAACATCAAGCCTGACACCAAGACGGCTGGGCTGGAAATACTCAATTGTCTGCCTTGTTTGTCTGGTTAAAGCGTGGCATTTACACGAGCCGAAAATAAATATATTTTTGGATTCCAAATGGCACCCTCTTCCCTACACAGTGCACTACTTTTGCCTAGAGCCCTGTGGGACTATTTAGGGAATAGGGTTCAATTTGGGATGGATCCTAAACGTTCTGTATAAATCTCAGTCAATATTAATAAATCCCACACACTTGGAAGGGCAGATGGAGTGGCAACATAAACACGGTGCTTGTCTGAATGCCAATGATTAGCAGAGGTACACGACTCAATAACACTGAATGTACAGAGGATATAATCATGTAGAATGGAGACGTTCTGAGTTGAACACCCATGTTGTTGAACATTAGGACTGTAGTATCCAGGCACAGGATTAGGGTGCTAATATTTTAAAAAAAACTAGATTTATGGATAAAGTAAACTGCAACTTCTAAAAACACCCAGCTGTAAAATGCAGCTGAATATTGAGCTATGGGAGATAGACCTATTTGTATTTATTAGGGATCCTAAGGCTGCGGCTACTCTTCCTGGGGTCCTTAAGGCACTTACATCACACATAAAACTAAATGTATTTGTATTTATTAGAGATCCTAAGGCAGCAGCTACTCTTCCTGGGGTTACACATTAAGGCACTTACATTACACATAAAACTAAATGTATTTGTATTTATTAGGGATCCCATGGCAGCAGCTACTCTTCCTGGGGTTACACATTAAGGCACTTACATCACACATAAAGCTAAAGATAAAGTAGTACATCATATAACATTATTACACCACTATATATCTACAATACAACATGTATAACAGCACCATACAACAACATTACAATGTACAATGATGCAAGGCAGATGCATTGTGCTCAGACAGTGAATCAAAAAAGGACACAACCGAAGAGACATTTTCAAGCTCTGAGTGGTCATCGTTTGACCAAATCCCACAACCTTCAAGGACCTCCAGGTCGTACAGCAGCAGTACAGCACCTACAGACCCAGAGAGTGCACAGTGGATATACTGTAGATGGTGAAGTACGTATTGTAAACTGATGAGGTTAATCAGACAAGACCACAGGTCACATCATCACTGGCTTCACAGTCTAAGATGACAAATGATCCCTTTTGGGAGAAGTTACAAGTACAACCTGCTACAACACTGGTCAAATATAAGTAGAAGTTACAACTTACATGTCAGCTTTGGTGACATAACTACAATGGTTAAAGGTAAAACAGCGTTGTAATGTTGTTGTGCTAGCGCCTTTCACCATTATACTAGAATAGAGATCTCCAACCTGACTATAGACATGAGTTAGGGAATGGCTGATTGGTTGGAAGGCAGATAGATAGATCATTCCCACAGAGTGTGCTGCTCTCACCCTCGGGTACAGGCCTAATGAAATTGTTACGTGTGTGTGCGTGTGAGCGCGTGTGCGCATGCGTGTGTGTGTGTGTGTGTTGCTGTTGTCTATCGGGAGGCTGTGAGTTCTCATTAGGTTTATTGTTAGGCAGGAAGTGGTGGCTAGATGAAATATTCAACAGTTCCACTATGTAATCGTGAATAGATTCTACCACGGTGTCTCAACTTTATTTGAGTGTGTTTGGTTTCGGAATAAGAATTCAAAAAAGACTCAGAGACAGATTTATCAGCTCAGCATCTGCACTGCTGGAACATTTGGACCTGTGTGTTTTGGGGAAGGAGATAAAACATAAAAGATTAAACAAATACATCTGAAAGAAGGAAGAAGTGCGTTCATACACTCAGGAAGATAACTTTGGAAAGGTGCAATCACAGGTTCACAGATGCAAATGTCTACGGTGTCCAAATTAGTACAGCCTCAATCTCAGCAGTCTAATCTCCATACCAGTGTACTCCAACCCTGTTCAAACCCTGTTCCTGGAGACCCAGCCTCCTGTAGGTTTTAACTCCAACCCTGTTCAAACCCTGTTCCTGGAGACCCAGCCTCCTTTAGGTTTTAACTCCAACCCTGTTCCTGGAGAGCTACCCTCCTGTAGGTTTTTACTCCAACCCTGTTCCTGGAGAGCTACCCTCCTGTAGGTTTTAACTCCAACCCTGTTCCTGGAGAGCTACCCTCTTGTAGGTTTTAACTCCAACCCTGTTCCTGGAGAGCTACCCTCCTGTAGGTTTTAACTCCAACCCTGTTCCTGGAGAGCCACCCTCCTGTAGATTTTTACTCCAACCCTGTTCCTGGAGAGCTACCTTCTGTAGGTTTTAACTCCAACCCTGTTCCTGGAGAGCTACCCTCCTGTAGGTTTTTACTCCAACCCTGTTCCTGGAGAGCCACCCTCCTGTAGATTTTTACTCCAACCCTGTTCCTGGAGAGCTACCTTCTGTAGGTTTTAACTCCAACCCTGTTCCTGGAGAGCTACCCTCCTGTAGGTTTTTACTCCAACCCTGTTCCTGGAGAGCTACCCTCTTGTAGGTTTTAACTCCAACCCTGTTCCTGGAGAGCTACCCTCCTGTAGGTTTTTACTCCAACCCTGTTCCTGGAGAGCTACCCTCCTGTAGGTTTTAACTCCAACCCTGTTCCTGGAGAGCTACCCTCTTGTAGGTTTTAACTCCAACCCTGTTCCTGGAGAGCCACTCTCCTGTAGGTTTTAACTCCAACCCTGTTCCTGGAGAGCTACCCTCCTGTAGGTTTTTACTCCAACCCCGGTTGGCTGCTCTAGTCTGATTGATGAGACCTACTGGTGGTCTAGAGTGTAGAGGAAGTCTGCTCTTCTGTCTGACCCATAATCACTGTAGAGCATTTCATTGTAATGTGTTCCTATGCCATGTGAAGTGTAATGATGACAGGGGGGAAAAACGAAGTGACAGCCTCAAAGAATGAAATATTTTTTTTTCCAAATAGACTTCATGAAGTGACAAAGACATCAAATGAACAGCTTATAATGTAATACAGTATGAAATCAACTGAACCCCAGCACGAAGAGGAAGATTGGAAAGATATAACCAATATGCCCTGAATCTGAAACGGCTTTTGAAAATCAAAAGATAAATATATTACATTCTTAGGAATGATACTGTATGAATGGGGCAATGCAAGAGGTGTGGGTGATTGCAAAAATCCATCCAAATTATATTTCTTAGATTTGAATTCCAAAGGACTCTCTATGCGAGGAGAATAGCCTAGTGTTGGCTTATATCAATCAATGTTTTATTATTGGTAGCTTTGTACTCATGCTGAATAGACATGATCCTTTCACATGGTAGGCATTGCTGCAGAGCAGGGAGAAATAGTCACCCTCTCAGTATTCAGCCTTTTGTAGACGTATTCAATTCCAAATCAGTCTTTCCATTCATCATTTCTTTAATAATGAAAACACTCTCATTTACAAAATGGCTACTGGTTATGTATCAGGAAAATAAAAAGGGAAAAGCATGTAAATTGAGTCCTACAGAGTTCATATCAAAATAGACTATTGTCTTTTCATATCACATTTCTCAAGGGTTCTCTCATTGTGGCCTGTAGTCTCCATTTGCAATGTATCAGTTAATTCCTATTCAAAACCAGTTTATTTACCTTTACTTTTACATTGAAACAGAGGTCTAACCAGGATCATGCACATAAGAACATGTAATAACTACAGTGTTGAACCATGTAAGCTGGACACCAACATTTGCTTACCTAACTTTTTAATGAGGTGTTTGGGTTCTGCTTGAGGAATAATTGGCGCAGACACACAGCAGCACAGATATGTTTGACATGCGAGACCAATAAAAAGGGACAAACAGCAAAACTCCGTTCAAACAGATATACATTTGATCTGTCCTAAGAGCAGCACACTTCATCCCTGTGTGGAATGGAAAAGACAAACAGATAAACATTTGATCTGTCCTAAGAGCAACACACTTCATCCCTGTGTGGAATGGAAAAGTCAAACAGATATACATTTGATCTGTCCTAAGAGCAGCACACTTCATCCCTGTGTGGAATGGAAAAGTCAAACAGATATACATTTGATCTGTCCTAAGAGCAGCACACTTCATCCCTGTGTGGAATGGAAAAGTCAAACAGATATACATTTGATCTGTCCTAAGAGCAGCACACTTCATCCCTGTGTGGAATGGAAAAGTCAAACAGATATACATTTGATCTGTCCCAAGAGCAGCACACTTCATCCCTGTGTGGAATGGAAAAGGCAGTACTATACGCTTGGAAAGTGGAGACGTCACAAACATTAAAAAAGTCCAAATTCCAGGAGACGTCCCATTAGCGAGCAAAGAGTGGTGAGGTAGTAATTCACTGTAATTCAGTGCTGTGACAAAGTATTTGCCCGTTTTTGATTTTCTATATTTGTGCATATTTTGGATACTGAATGTTATCAGATCTTCAACCAAAACCTAATATTAGATAAAGGGAACCAAAGTTTACAAATAACACAAAAAAAGTATAGTTATTTTATTTATTTAATTAACAAAGTTTTGCAACACCCAATGCCCCTGTGTGAAAAGGTAATTGCCCCTTACACTCAATAACTGGTTGTGCCACCTTTAGCTGCAATGACTCCAACCAAATGCTTCCTGTAGTTGATCAGTCTCTCACATCGCTGTTGTCACAGTCGTCGTAATGAGGAGACCAAGGCGCAGCGTGGTAAGCGTACATACTTATTTAATCAAAGAAAGAATACTGAGCAAACTATACAAAACAACAAAACGAACCGTGAAGCAAAGATGAGTAGTGCAGAAACAGGCAACTAAACATAGAATAAGAACCCACAAACTACCCAAGGAATATGGCTACCTAAATATGGTCCCCAATCAGAGACAACGATAAACAGCTGCCTCTGATTGAGAACCAATCTAGGCAACCATAGACATATAAACACCTAGACTTACTAAAACCACTAAAAGGTGTTGCTTTTAAAAATTTTCATGTAGACTTTAACCATTTTCAAGTAACCATTTGGGACCCATGTCTTCCAAAAAGTTATACTTTTGACTCATATGTCCATAGAACATTCTTCCAAAAGTCTGGGTGATCATCCAGATGCTTCCAGGTGCTTTTTGACAAACTTGACTAAACCTTTTAGATGATATGGGTCCCATTATGTCTGGCGAAAACCCCTGCATTCCACAGTAAGAACCTCATACCAACGGTTGAACATGGTGCTGGCAGTGTGATGGTTTTGGGGATGCTTTGCTGCCTCGCACCACAGTTAGACAAAGTGCTTAGCTAGCTAGCTACAGTTGTGCTCACACTACTGCTAGCTACCGAGGTCCTGCCAAAAATGACGAGGTGTCTCCACTTCTGTATGGCTCACCCTGGAAAACAACACATTTCACTGCACTTATCCGTGGTATGTCACAATATATATCTATTTATTATTATTAAAATACAATTTTGCTGATTGTGACAATAATTCACTGTCCATGAGTATAGCATAAAGAGCCAATCTGGAGTTCAAACAATAACAAAGGGGCCACCCCGCCACTTGTTTTGGTAAACACCTGAGGAATGGAGCTTGAGAAATATAACCAAGTGATGGATGCAAGGACTGACCATCCATGACATCAAAATTATAGTTTTAACCATATTTTGACATTATACAGTGTTTGTTTATATTTACTTTTTTTTTAAACATTAGAGTAAAACAAGCTTATATTTTGGGTTCTGATGGGGTACGTCAGTTGAACTAAGCTCATGAAGCATTTATAAGTTATATTCTTCAAGAATCAATGGCTATTATATGATTAATTTAGCAGTCCAATAATGGATGTAGCAACTCTGGATTGGCCCTTTAACTACGGTATAATACTCAAAAGGTTGTTCTTCCACCCTACTTCAGCCAGTTCCTCATTGAGTGAGGGCAGGCCCTGTCAGACGTCAGCTCTGAATTCCCTACTCACACATCAAGTGCTCTGACCCAGCTAAATCTACGGCCAGACTGCTAAATTGTCTGTCCCGAACAATTCCCGGCAATTAAAAACTGGCCCCGGGGCAGTTCATGATTGACATGATTTCCGCTGCATTTATTAGCACTCTATTGGTCCCTCGTTCAGCCAATAAGCTCAGTCCTATCGTACTTCCTCTATTGCACATCCTCTATCGCACATTCTCTATCGTCTCTCTCTCTCTCTCTCTCTCTCTCTCTCGCTCTCATTCCAGAGGTTCTTTGGTGAGGAATTAGGTGTTGTGCTCTGTTTGATGATCATGTACCAGTCATGTCTGATTCATCAGATTCCCTATCATACAGTGTAGCGCTGCAGTGCATGGCCCTTCAATGCTATGTGGTCACAATGATAAGATTCTAAAGGAAAATATAAAAAAACCTAGGGGAGAGTTGAAGACAGAGTCTAAACCAGCACAAAATATGACAAATAATTTGTTTGTTTCAAAATGTGTCCCACAAACCCCATTATTAACTATTCATTTTCATATTGCTCCACAACGCACTTCCAAACAAACAAGTGGGTATTTTGTACGCTGCTCAAGCAACACAGAGGAGAGTCGCATTGAAAACACAGCCGGCTAAAACAATGAAAACTAACAGTAGATTGTCCACAAAGCAGAGAATCAGCTTCCCCAAAGCATGAATAATTTAGTGTGATTGCAACAATTCAAATCTAGAGGCTGTCTGAGTAGTGTAGTCGCAAGACTTTTCCCCCAACTTGGATGGAATTTGCAAACTCAAACATTGGAGTTAGGCTTAAATAGCTAGTTGGGTGCACCTAAAAAATATATATATATTTGTACTTTTACCCCTTTTTCTCCCCAATTTCATGATATCCAATTGGTAGTTACAGTCTTGTCCCATCGCTGCAACTCCCGTACGGACTCGGGAAAGGCGAAGGTCGAGAGCCATGCATCCTCAAAACACCACCCTGCCAAGTCGCGTTGCTTCTTGACACACTGCCCGCTTAACCCAGAAGCCAGACTCGCCAATGTGTAGGAGGTACAACTGGCGACCGTGTCAGCGTGCATGCACCCGGCCCGCCATAGGAGTCGCTAGAGCGCAATAGAACAAGGACATCCCGGCAGGCTTCCCCTAACCTGGACGATGCTGGGCCAATTGTGCAACCCTTCATCGAACCCGTATCTGTAATGACGCCTCAAGCACTGCAGTGCCTTAGACCGCTGTGCCACTCGGGAGGCAGTTGTGTGCACTTTTAATGCTATGCCGAAAGTGATTGACGCTTAACACAAGGTTGCCCAGGTAACATATCGATGGCTTGAAAGCCAAGGCTATATCAGGTCTTGTAGAATATGACAGCGGACCAGAATACAACGGCAAATGGGAGGTTATTTCTATGCTTTAAGTACTTTTAGAGGTGAGTTGATTGGCCGGAAACATACCCATTCTGACGGGTTCCTGAAATGGCAGCACTCAGAAGTCAGGGAACGAACAAACTAAGTAAAAACATATTCTCTCCCCCTCCCTCTCTCTCACTTTTCCTCTCCCTTCTCATTCTCTCTCTCTCACTTATTCACTCACTCCCTCTCTTACTCTCTTGTTTTCTTACTCACTCGTACTCCCTCTCTCTCTCTCCTTCTCCCTCTTGTTTTCTTACTCACTCGTAGTCCCTCTCTCTCTCCTTCTCCCTCTTGTTTTCTTACTCACTCGTACTCCCTCTCTCTCTCTCCTTCTCTCTCTTGTTTTCTTACTCACTCATACTCCCTCTCTCTCCTTCTCTCTCTTGGATTCTCCATTTTTTTTTACTCAGAAATTTGCTTTTTCCTCCCAGGTCTTAAATGTGGCTAAAGCTCTTAAAAAAGTGGTTTATGTTACCTAAGAAAGAGCACATTACCACAACGACATCACATTACAGTGGAGCAGGTACAGGCATTGAAGGAGAAAGGCTGGTGAATAGTTGTCCTCTCTTTCTCCCTCTCCATCTACACTGAACAAAAATATAAACGCAACATGCAACAATTTCAAAGATTTTACTGAGTTACAGTTCAATTTAAATGAATTCATTAGGCCCTAAACTATGTATTTCACATAACTGGGAATACAAATATGTGTAACGGCTGTCTAATGCCTCCTCCTCGGATGAGGAGAAGGAGTAAGGGTCGGACCAAAACGCAGCGTTGTATGCAGACATAATGGATATTTATTAAAGAAAGACGAAACACGAAAACTCTTACACAAACTACAAAGCAACAAACAACGTAGACAGACCTGAACTTGAGAACTTACATATAGACACGAAGAACGCACAAACAGGAAAGACTAGCCAAACGAACGAACAAACGAAACAGTCCCGTGTGGTGCAACAGACACAGACACAGAAACAATCACCCACAAACAAACAGTGAGAACAGACTACCTTAATATGGTTCTCAATCAGAGGAAACGTCAAACACCTGCCTCTAATTGAGAACCATATCAGGCAACACATTTAACCCCACATAGAAACACCTAACATAGACTACCCACCCAGCTCACGTCCTGACCAACTAAACAAAGTTAAACAAAGGAAAATAAGGTCAGGAACGTGACAATATGCATCTATTAGTTACAGATATCTTAAAAAATAAAGGTAGGGGTGTGGATCAGAAAATCAGTCAGTATCTGGTGTAACCACCATTTGCCTCATCCAGCGCGACACATCTCCTTAGCATAGAGTTGATAAGGCTGTTGATTGTAACTTGTGAAATATTGTCCCACTTCTTTTCAATGGCTGTGCGAAGTTGCTGAATATTGGTGGGAACTGGAACACGCTGTCGTACATGTTGATCCAGAGCATCCCAAACATGCATCGCAAACATGCTCAATGCCTGCCCATACCATAACCCCACCGCCACCATGGGGCACTCTGTTAACAACGTTGACATCAGCACACCACTCGCTCACACAACCCCATACAAGCTGTCTACCATCTGCCCGGTGCAGTTGAAACCGGGATTCATCTGTGAAGAGCACACTTTTCCAGCATGCCAGTAGCCATCGAAGGTGAGTATTTGCCCACTGAAGTCAGTTACTATGCCGAACAGTAGTCAGGTCAAGACCATGGTGAGGAAGACGAGCACGTAGATGAGCTTCACTGAGACGGTTTCTGACAGTTTGTGCAGAAATTCTTTGGATGTGCAAACCCACAGTTTCATCAGCTGTACGGGTGGCTGGTCTGAGACGATCATGCAGGTGAAGAAGCCGGATGTGGATGTCCTTGGCTGGCGTGGTTACACGTGCTCTGCGGTTGTGAAGCCGTTTGGACGTACTGCCAAATTTTCTAAAATGACATTGGAGCCGGCTTATGGTAGAGAAATTAACATTTGATTATCTGGCAACAGCTCTGGTGGAAATTCCTGCAGTCAGAATGCCAATTGTACTCTCCCTAAAAACTTGAAACATCTGTGGCATTGTGTTGTTAGACAAAACTGCACATTTTAGAGTGGCCATTAATTGTCCCTAGCACAAGGTGCACCTGTGTAATGATCATGCTGTTTAATCAGCTGCTTGATATGCCACACCTGTCAGGTGGATGGATTATCTTGGCAAAGGAGACATGCTCACTAATAGGGATATAAAAAAATGTGAACACAAAATTTGAGAGAAATAAGCTTTTTGTGTGTATTGAACATTTCTGGGATCTTTAATTTCATCTCTTGAAACATGGGACCAACACTTTACATGTTGCACTTTACATGTTACATTTTTGTTCAGTGTATTTATCTTACTCTCTTTCGATCTGTCTCCATTTCTCCCTTTATCTCTCCCTTTCCATTTATCTCAATTAAATGGCATTCAATTTAAGGGATTTATTGGCATGGGAAACATATGTTAACATTGCCAAAGAAAGTGAAGTACATAATGAACAAAAGTGAAATTAAAAACACATATTTACAGTAAACATTACACTCACAGAAGTTCCAAAATAATAAAGACATTTCAAATGTCGTATTACGTCTACATACAGTGTTGTAACAGTGTGCAAAAAGTTAAAGTCTCTCCTTCTACCACTTTGTGACAACTGCTAACGTGACAACTGTAAAAAGTGCTTTATAAATACATTGTACCTCTCCCTCTCCATGTCTATCTCTTTCTACCCATTACATGTACCTCTCTTTCTCGGCATCTCCATCTATCTCTTGTTATCTCCCTCTCCGTGTCTATCTCTTTCTACACATTACATGTACCTCTCTTTCTCAGCATCTCCATCTATCTCTTGTTCTCTCCCTCTCCATGTCTATCTCTTTCTACCCATTACATGTACCTCTCTTTCTCAGCATCTCCATCTATCTCTTGTTCTCTCCCTCTCCATGTCTATCCCTCTCTTTCTCTGTTCTCTGCTCTAGTAGTGATGATGTAAGCCTTTGGGCCCATTAGAGACTGTGATGACCCTGTAACAGTGCAAGTGACAGGGTAAGTTCTAGAGGGACACCTGACCTTGTCCAGGAAGGCCATCACCATTTCAGCCGTGAGTGACGTGTCCGTACCAATACCCCCCCTCCTCCATTGACAGCAGATTACATTTTGAGTGACACCGCTCGCTCCCATAGTTCCCTTCATCAAGCAGCTCTCAACGGTTGGTTTCGAAAAGTCACTGGCTTTGTTGGGTCTCAAGGGGCCTGGTCTTTTAGAACACAGGAATTCAAAGTGCTTGATCGTGATCGTAGTTGGCCTTCAACGTGATGAAGCTGTCTGTTGATTGTGTTGGATGAGCAGGCTGGCTGTTGATTGTGTTGGATGAGCAGACTGTTAATTGATTGTGTTGGATGAGCAGACTGTCTGTTGATTGTGTTGGATGAGCAGGCTGTCTGTTGATTGTGTTGGATGAGCAGGCTGTCTGTTTATTGTGTTGGATGAGCAGGCTGTCTGTTGATTGTGTTGGATGAGCAGACTGTCTGTTGATTGTGTTGGATGAGCAGGCTGTTTATTGATTGTGTTGGATGAGCAGACTGTCTGTTGATTGTGTTGGATGAGCAGACTGTTAATTGATTGTGTTGGATGAGCAGACTGTCTGTTGATTGTGTTGGATGAGCAGGCTGTCTGTTGATTGTGTTGGATGAGCAGGCTGTTTATTGATTGTGTTGGATGAGCATACTGTCTGTTGATTGTGTTGGATGAGCAGACTGTCTGTTGATTGTGTTGGATGAGCAGACTGTTTATTGATTGTGTTGGATGAGCAGACTGTCTGTTGATTGTGTTGGATGAGCAGGCTGTTTATTGATTGTGTTGGATGAGCAGACTGTTTATTGATTGTGTTGGATGAGCAGACTGTCTGTTGATTGTGTTGGATGAGCAGGCTGTCTGTTGATTGTGTTGGATGAGCAGGCTCTTTATTGATTGTGTTGGATGAGCAGACTGTCTGTTGATTGTGTTGGATGAGCAGACTGTCTGTTGATTGTGTTGGATGAGTAGACTGTTTATTGATTGTGTTGGATGAGCAGACTGTCTGTTGGTTGTGTTGGATGAGCAGGCTGTCTGTTGATTGTGTTGGATGAGCAGGCTGTTTATTGATTGTGTTGGATTAGCAGACTGTCTGTTGATTGTGTTGGATGAGCAGGCTGTTTATTGATTGTGTTGGATGAGCAGACTGTCTGTTGATTGTGTTGGATGAGCAGGCTGTCTGTTGATTGTGTTGGATGAGCAGGCTGTCTGTTGATTGTGTTGGATGAGCAGGCTGTTTATTGATTGTGTTGGATGAGCAGGCTGTTGTTGTCACGCCCTGACCATAGTTTGCTTTGTATGTTTCTATGTTTTGTTTGGTCAGGGTGTGATCTGAGTGTGCATTCTATGTTGTATGTCTAGTTTGTCTATTTCTATGTGTTTGGCCTGATATGGTTCTCAATCAGAGGCAGGTGTTTGTCGTTGTCTCTGATTGGGAGCCATATTTAGGTAGCCTGTTTTGTCATAGTGGGTTGTGGGTGATTGTCTATGTGTAGTGTTTTGTGTCAGCACTATTATTCGGTAGCTTCACGTTCGTTGTTTGTTATTTTTGTATAGTTCGTTCAGTGTTCTCTTTTCTAAATATATTCAAGATGAACACTTACCATGCTGCATATTGGTCCTCCGATCCTTCCAGCTACTCCTCCTCAGAAGAGGAGGAAGACGAACGTGACAGTCTGTTGATTGTGTCGGATGAGCAGGCTGTCTGTTGGTTTTCATGACCTTTTGGTGGCCATGTACTGTAAATCTCCACTCCTCCAAAGCAGATGACTATTCCAACAAAGTTAATACACGTTGTATATCGTAAACAGCTACTTTACTATATTGTAAGCTACTTTACTCCATATGCGTATTCCCTAATTTGTGAGTAGCTCACCGTGCCTCCGACACGCTTGTTCTTGTCAATCTTTATTTACTTTGATTAGTTTAAAAGTCAGGTTCTCTGGAAGAGCGTTGATATCTTGGGCCGTCTTGGAATCTCTCTCCCAGTATATGTGTGGTAGGCCATGCATGGACAGGCTGATCTCTTCAATCCCAGGAGCTTCTAGATGAACTGTCTTCTGCAATACTATCAGACTGGATGGCAAAATCAGTGGGAGCCGAGCACGATGCAAACTCCCTCAGAATTCGATTTCAAACTGCAGAAACCCCTCAGAATCTAAGACCAAATCTAGAAGTTGAATCTGGCTTTGAACAGAGCAGGGACACACGTACAAAGGACATGTCAGATGTCTATCCTCTTCTTTGTGTTGAAAAAGTGTGTTTTTCATATGAAAAAAAACATAGATTGTGTTTGTACGGAGCGTGACATTTAGAGTCGGTCAAAGTAGTCGACAACTGTATTCTCAATTCATTCAGTCAGATGTTGTTTAAATCATACCTTTAGGCTTTCTTGTTTTATGAAAATTGCGTCAGCCTGAATGTCATGTAATCAAATAATTTGTATCTATGTCAACAGTTCATACTGAAGTTTCCATATGCAGATCATACTGACATGCAGTTATGAATGTAATGAAACAATTTCTAGAATTGTATTTTTTTTAACCAATTTTGATGGACAATGTTTCCTGAATGGTAATCAATACATGGTAGATCAATGTTCTTCTCCTGCGATACATGGAATATGAAAACTGAGTGTCATCTGGTGTATTATGGAGGAGGAGGGAGACGGGGAGGAGGAAGAGGAGGAGGGAGTCTGCAGCGTTCCCTCCTGAAAGACATCCCCATCAGACTGGAGGAAGAGGAGGAGGGAGTCTGCAGCGTTCTCCCCTGAAAGACATCACCATCAGACTGGAGGAAGAGGAGGAGGGAGTCTGCAGCGTTCTCCCCTGAAAGACATCGTCATCAGACTGGAGGAAGAGGAGGAGGGAGTCTGCAGCGTTCTCCCCTGAAAGGCATCCCCATCAGACTGGAGGAAGAGGAGGAGGAAGTCTGCAGCGTTCTCCCCTGAAAGACATCACCATCAGACTGGAGGAAGAGGAGGAGGGAGTCTGCAGCGTTCTCCCCTGAAAGACATCACCATCAGACTGGAGGAAGAGGAGGAGGGAGTCTGCAGCGTTCTCCTCTGAAAGGCATCCCCATCAGACTGGAGGAAGAGGAGGAGGAAGTCTGCAGCGTTCTCCCCTGAAAGACATCACCATCAGACTGGAGGAAGAGGAGGAGGGAGTCTGCAGCGTTCTCCCCTGAAAGACATCACCATCAGACTGGAGGAAGAGGAGGAGGGGGTCTGCAGCGTTCTCCCCTGAAAGACATCACCATCAGACTGGAGGAAGAGGAGGAGGGAGTCTGCAGCGTTCTCCCCTGAAAGACATCACCATCAGACTGGAGGAAGAGGAGGAGGGAGTCTGCAGCGTTCTCCCCTGAAAGACATCACCATCAGACTGGAGGAAGAGGAGGAGGAAGTCTGCAGCGTTCTCCCCTGAAAGACATCACCATCAGACTGGAGGAAGAGGAGGAGGGGGTCTGCAGCGTTCTCCCCTGAAAGACATCACCATCAGACTGGAGGAAGAGGAGGAGGGAGTCTGCAGCGTTCTCCCCTGAAAGACATCACCATCAGACTGGAGGAAGAGGAGGAGGGAGTCTGCAGCGTTCTCCCCTGAAAGACATCACATCAGACTGGAGGAAGAGGAGGAGGGAGTCTGCAGCGTTCTCCTCTGAAAGACATCGTCATCAGACTGGAGGAAGAGGAGGAGGGAGTCTGCAGTGTTCTCCCCTGAAAGACATCACCATCAGACTGGAGGAAGAGGAGGAGGGAGTCTGCAGCGTTCACCCCTGAAAGACATCACCATCAGACTGGAGGAAGAGGAGGAGAGAGTCTGCAGCGTTCTCCCCTGAAAGACATCACCATCAGACTGGAGGAAGAGGAGGAGGGAGTCTGCAGCGTTCTCCCCTGAAAGACATCACCATCAGACTGGAGGAAGAGGAGGAGGGAGTCTGCAGCGTTCTCCTCTGAAAGACATCGTCATCAGACTGGAGGAAGAGGAGGAGGGAGTCTGCAGCGTTCTCCCCTGAAAGACATCACCATCAGACTGGAGGAAGAGGAGGAGGGAGTCTGCAGCGTTCTCCTCTGAAAGACATCGTCATCAGACTGGAGGAAGAGGAGGAGGGAGTCTGCAGCGTTCTCCCCTGAAAGACATCGTCATCAGACTGGAGGAAGAGGAGGAGGGAGTCTGCAGCGTTCTCCCCTGAAAGACATCACCATCAGACTGGAGGAAGAGGAGGAGGGAGTCTGCAGCGTTCTACCCTGAAAGACATCGTCATCAGACTGGAGGAAGAGGAGGAGGGAGTCTGCAGTGTTCTCCCCTGAAAGACATCACATCAGACTGGAGGAAGAGGAGGAGGGAGTCTGCAGCGTTCTCCCCTGAAAGACATCACCATCAGACTGGAGGAAGAGGAGGAGGGAGTCTGCAGTGTTCTCCCCTGAAAGACATCACCATCAGACTGGAGGAAGAGGAGGAGGGAGTCTGCAGTGTTCTCCCCTGAAAGACATCGTCATCAGACTGGAGGAAGAGGAGGAGGGGGTCTGCAGCGTTCTCCTCTGAAAGACATCACCATCAAACTGGAGGAAGAGGAGGAGGAAGTCTGCAGCGTTCTCCCCTGAAAGACATCACCATCAGACTGGAGGAAGAGGAGGAGGGAGTCTGCAGCGTTCTCCTCTGAAAGGCATCCCCATCAGACTGGAGGAAGAGGAGGAGGGAGTCTGCAGCGTTCTCCCCTGAAAGACATCACCATCAGACTGGAGGAAGAGGAGGAGGGAGTCTGCAGCGTTCTCCCCTGAAAGACATCACCATCAGACTGGAGGAAGAGGAGGAGGGGGTCTGCAGCGTTCTCCCCTGAAAGACATCACATCAGACTGGAGGAAGCTATTGACCTTTTTCTCTCTCCTCTTTTCTCTCTCCACTTTATCTCTTTCCTTCCATCTTAATCAGGAAAAATTCATGGAGATTTTGATGAGGGAGAATCGCAACCGGGGCTCGTTATGAGTGATTAATATTCCTCGTCAACACAAGGTCGTTCTGTGGCCCAATAAACAGCCTCCTAGATAGAGCTGCTCCAATTATACAGCTGGCGTTAATGTAATATAAGTCCTGCTGCTGGATCCTACTGTTTGATGCTCCTGTGGAGGCAATTCAGTCTGCAGGATGTTTTTGTACTGTATACTGTAGTAATAAAGACGGTAGTAATGCATTCCAAATGGCATCCTATTCACTATATCGTGCACTATATAGTGTGCTACCAGACATAGGTCACTGGTCAAAAGTAGCGCACTAAATAGGGAATAGGGCACCATGTGGGACAGAAACTAAGTGTAACCTAATCTTTTAATGATGCCTTTAAACTAACTTGTGTGAAAAGTTGTGTTAGTTTAAGTGACACAACTACAAAAGTTAATATTTTATGTCGTCCAGAGTAAAAGAAGTTGGTGTCAAAAGTGGGATTCGAACCACGCCTCAGTTTCTCCATGATCTGACCTTGAAATGCATTTTCCACAAGCCGCTGAGGCATATTAAAACAACCATTATTTAATGCATGTCAAAGGTCACTACGTGTCTAGTTTACCTCTGGGATATATAGGGTCAAAGGTCATGTTTGTGTGCATTACATCAGTTATACTTACACTGGTGCTGTGTCCAGAGGCAGTCATCAGTAACCCATGAAATGAGATTTACCCATTCTAACTGGCTAATGAGCTAAGCTAATGGGCCATACCATGGTTTTAGGGTGATATGGGGGATTAATCAATTACCCCTATTCTTTGGCTATCATGTTTTTCAGTTGGTACAGACTCCACCACAGGACCAGGTTACCGTAGCCACAGCTATAGACCGTAAGCCTATAGTATTTCCACTATAACAAATACACATTTTAATATGAACAAAGTAATTACATATGTCCTGTGGTCAAATTCAATCCCAGGATGTTTGTTGGTACTAGCACCATTTGGTGGTAGATGGTTACAGATTATGAGAAGATGTAGATGGGTAGTTTGAGAAATAACACAATAAAAAAACAATACTAGTTCCTGCAGTCAAATTACCAAATCACCCTCTAGTGGCCTCATGGGTGGAATGTTATTAATATTTTTCACAATTTCATAATCAATAAACATTATTTTGTTACTATGTTAAACTGTTTTGTTATAATTCAGTCTTCTGTGATGTATATAAAGTGTAATATTGGGATGCAAACTCAAAATGTATATCTGACATGGTATAGATGTCTTCTTTTTTAAGTCCATAACCATGTGTATGAGGTGTATACTTTTGTTTAAGACTACTAAGAAACACTATGTGTGACCCTGATTTAGCCCACTGCAGTAAAAGACTTATGCACTTTTGATTGAATCCACTCTTAGTCACACAACTGACATCATGGGAAAATTCTAAGGCCTGTGGTTGTCTTTATAATTTGAACACTAAGACTGAAATATTTTTGTTATTTTTATTTTTGTCATTGCTCTTAGTCCAACCACAGTCTCTCACCCTGGTAACTAATGTACCACAATTAATATGGGTCAATTTACTTACTGCACTTAGTGTAAAGAAACCATTTCTCCACCGAATGCACACTGACACTTACCCTACTGTTACCTCTCTGTGTATATTTCTCAGCTCAAGGCTACTCGTCATTCTGCCCAACTCCATCTGGACTCACTGTACTCGTCAGCTATCACTTTAGGTTTCTCTTTATCTCTCTGGGTTTCTCTTTCTCTCTCTAGGTTTCTCTTTCTCTCTCTAGGTTTGTCTTTCTCTCTCTAGGTTTGTCTTTCTCTCTCTAGGTGTCTCTTTCTCTCTCTAGGTGTCTCTTTATCAAATCAAGTTTCAAATCAAGTTTATTTTATATAGCCCTTCGTACATCAGCTAATATCTCGAAGTGCTGTACAGAAACCCAGCCTAAAACCCCAAACAGCAAGCAATGCAGGTGTAGAAGCACGGCGGCTAGGAAAAACTCCCTAGAAAGGCCAAAACCTAGGAAGAAACGTAGAGAGGAACCAGGCTATGAGGGGTGGCCAGTCCTCTTCTGGCTGTGCCGGGTGGAGATTATAACAGAACATGGCCAGATGTTCAAATGTTCATAAATGACCAGCATGGTCAAATAATAATCAGGAGTAAATGTCAGTTGGCTTTTCATAGCCGATCATTAAATTATCTCTACCGCTCCTGCGGTCTCTAGAGAGTTGAAAACAGCAGGTCTGGGACAGGTAGCACGCCCGGTGGACAGGTCAGGGTTCCATAGCCGCAGGCAGAACAGTTGAAACTGGAACAGCAGCAAGGCCAGGTGGACTGGGGACAGCAAGGAGTCATCATGCCCGGTAGTCCTGACGCATGGTCCTAGGGCTCAGGTCCTCCGAGAGAGAGAAAGAAAGAGAGAAGGAGAGAATTAGAGAGAGCATACTTAAATTCACACAGGACACCGGATAAGACAGGAGAAGTACTCCAGATATAACCAACTGACCCTAGCCCCCCGACACATAAACTACTGCAGCATAAATACTGGAGGCTGAGACAGGAGGGGTCAGGAGACACTGTGGCCCCATCCGATGTGGCCCCATCCGGCCCCGGACAGGGCCAAACAGGAAGGATATAACCCCACCCACTTTGCCAGAGCACAGCCCCCACACCACTAGAGGGATATCTTCAACCACCAACTTACCATCCTGAGACAAGGCCGAGTATAGCCCACAAAAATCTCCACCACAGCACAAACCAAGGGGGGGGCGCCAACCCAGACAGGAAGATCACGTCAGTAACTCAACCCACTCAAGTGACGCACCCCTCCTAGGGACAGCATGAAAGAGCACCAGTAAGCCAGTGACTCAGCCCCTGTAATAGGGTTAAAGGCAGAGAATCCCAGTGGAGAGAGGGGAACCGGCCAGGCAGAGACAAAAAGGAGGGGTGCGACAATTAGGAGGCCTGCGTCTTGTGACCGTAGCGCACGTGAGATATGTACGGCAGGACCAACTCGGAAAGATAGGTAGGAGCAAGCCCATGTACCGCTTTATAGGTTAACAGTAAAACCTTGAAATCAGCCCTTGCCTTAACAGGAAGCCAGTGTAGGGAAGCTAGCACTGGAGTAATATGATCAAATTTCTTGGTTCTAGTCAGGATTCTAGCAGCCGTATTTAGCACTATCTGAAGTTTATTTAGTGCTTTATCCGGGTAGCCGGAAAGTAGAGCATTGCAGTAGTCTAACCTAGAAGTAACAAAAGCATGGATAAATTTTTCTGCATCATTTTTGGACAGAAAATTTGATTCTTGCAATGTTACGTAGATGGAAAAAAGCTTATCTCTCTAGGTTTCTCTTTATCTATCTAGGTTTGTCTTTCTCTATCTAGGTTTGTCTTTCTTTCTCTAGGTTTCTCTTTATCTCTCTAGGTTTCTCTTTCCCTCTCTAGGTTTCTCTTTCTCTCTCTAGGTTTCTCTTTATCTCTCTAGGTGTCTCTTTCTCTCTCTAGGTCTGTCTTTCTCTCTCTAGGTTTCTCTTTATCTCTCTAGGTGTCTCCTTCTCTCTCTAGGTCTGTCTTTCTCTCTCTAGGTCTGTCTTTCTCTCTAAAGAGTTCTCTTTCTCTCTCTAGGTTTCTCTTTATCTCTCTAGGTGTCTCTTTCTCTCTCTTGGTTTGTCTTTCTCTCTCTAGGTTTCTCTTTATCTCTCTAGGTGTCTCCTTCTCTCTCTAGGTCTGTCTTTCTCTCTCTAGGTCTGTCTTTCTCTCTAAAGGGTTCTCTTTCTCTCTCTAGGTTTCTCTTTATCTCTCTAGGTGTCTCTTTCTCTCTCTTGGTTTGTCTTTCTCTCTCTGGGTTTCTCTTTATCTCTCTGGGTTTCTCTTTCTCTCTCTAGGTTTGTCTTTCTCTCTCTAGGTTTCTCTTTCTCTCTCTAGGTTTGTCTTTCTCTCTCTGGGTTTCTCTTTCTCTCTCTAGGTTTGTCTTTCTCTCTCTGGGTTTCTCTTTCTCTCTCTAGGTTTGTCTTTCTCTCTCTAGGTTTGTCTTTATCTCTCTAGGTTTCTCTTTCTCTCTAGGTCTTACCCTTCTTTATCTCTTCCAAGCCCTGACATGTTCCTGGCCCATCTGTAAGAATTCCTCCTCATCATGCCAACATCAAACCCACTGGGCAAACACTGGTTGAATCAATGCTGTTTCCATTACATTTCAACACCAAAAATATGTGATGACATTGAATAATTGTGGAAAACCGATTGGATTTGCAAAATGTAATCAGCGTAAGGCAATTTCGTTTTTTTTTCACCCAACTTTTAACCCAAATCCAATCACAGGGTAACATTTTTGGTTGATTTCATGTTGAATTCACATTAGTTGACAACCCAACCCAATGTAAATCAAACCTAGACGTTGAACTGACGTCTGTGCCCAGTGGGAAGTCAGTTTGAGAAACACAATGCTAACATGGGTCTGGCAAGGGAGTGAGAATGCACCTCTGTCAATAAAATTAGACAGATAATGAAATTGGATGGAAGGAGTGGAGTTTCTTTTATCCAAATGTCAATTCTTCCCAGCTGTGGAGTCTGGTTGTAATCTTCCAGCAGATACCACTTAATGTGTTTTGATCAATAGCTGGCAAACTAACAACAGTCTGGTTGTAATCTTCCAGCAGATACCACTTAATGTGTTCTGATCAATAGCTGGCAAACTAACAACAGCCTGGCTGGTGAAGGTTAAAGAGCACAATGAACGAAGAGTCCTCCAAGATTTCTCCAAGATTCTAAATCTTACTCTGATTCTCATTCTTCTTCTTCTCATTCTTCTAAATTCTTCTTCTGTTTCTTCTTCTGATTCATCTTCTTCATATTCTTCTGATCCTCCTCTTCTGATTCATCTTCTTCATCTTCTTCTGATCCTCCTCTTCCTCCTCTTCCTCCTCCTCCTTCTATTTAGATAATACCTACTCTGAAAAGTTGGTAACTCCTGAAGGGTACTCTGCAGAATCCAGTTCAGTGAGTGGTCATCAGACTTGCTAACACTGTGGTTGTTTATCATAATGCAGAGGGGTGCTCTGTTTGGACATGGTTGTTTGTTTCCCCTTGTCGTCGACCAAGTGTCCTCGGCTGATAAATATCCCATTACATCCAGTGCTCATATTGTGAGGTTGAGCGTTGTGGTATTGTGGTTTGGCCCCCTAACAGACCCCCCTGCCCCCTCTCTCACACACACACAGTTCTGCACACTTATGTACGTACACAAACATTCACAAACACGAGTGCACAAACATGCACACACACACGCACGCACACACGCACGCCCACACACACACACACACACACACACACACACACACACACACACACACACACACACACACACACACACACACACACACACACACACACACACACACACACACACACACACACACACACACACACACACTGCCCTCCCACATTAAGCTTTTCTGATATACTACTTACAGGACACAGTAATGTCCCATCCCCGGAGACCACCAAGCCTCGTTCTGCACCTAGCTTACTGGGTTATGAAGTATCTCCCTGCAGCCAGATACATCCTGTTGCTAGAGATAGGATGCATCCCAAATGGCACCCTATTCCCTATGTAGTGCACTACTTTTGATAGGGAATAGGGTGTCATTTGGGACATACATTTATGCTCCTCAACTCCCCAGCACTCCCCTGTGTGCTAAAAAGACAAATAAAAAAGACTGTACTCCAACCCAGTGTCTCAGTGGTCATTTATCTTTGTTGAGACCTTCTAGTTTTGAGAAAGGGAGAAATTTATTCAAGAGCACATCACATGGCGGCCCCAATGCGAGAGTTGTTTATGGGTTATGTTCTTGGCAGCATTGTGTTTCATGAAGATACTGAGGATCCCTCGAAGGGGAGTGCGGATTAGAAACTTCTATCCATTCCAACAGAGGAGCGAGGTCATAAAAAAGTCAATGTGATGGTTCATAGAGAATGATAATGAGACAGAAGTAACGTATGTCACGGCAGGCTAAACATACTGAACAATTGCAGACGGATTCATGTGTTGGAATAAAGGGCAGGGGGAAATGTATTTCCTATACACTTTATGGGCTGCTGATTTGACTGGGGAATTATTCACAGGTGGAGATGTTATTGAGGTAGGGAAGAATTATTGGCCTGCATCCCAAGTGGCACCGCATTCCCTTATATAGGGCACTACTGTTGACCAGTGCCCATAGGCACTAAATGAGAGAATAGGATGGCGTTTGGGATGCGACCTCAGTTTTGTATTCACAACACTGGAAACTCATCAGGATTAGTCAAAGAGAGAGAGCGACTTGGCTTAGTGGGTATGACTCCATACAGTTTGTGTACACACATACACATTTACACACACACCACGTACACACACACACACACACACACACACACACACACACACACACACACACACACACACACACACACACACACACACACACACACACACACACACACACACACACACGTACACACGCACACACACACACACACACACACACACACACACACACACACACACACACACACACACACACACACACACAAACCTGTATAAAGCCGCACTGTGTGTCATAGCGAGGTGACAGCTCGTGTTGCTGTAACCCAAATGACTGTGTTGAGGTGTTGGAGTAGATCTCTGTAATGGACTGGAGAAGTCTTGCCAAGGCTCAGGCTCTGGAAGTTCTCTCTCCATCTGTACCATCGCCACATCTCTGAAACATATTAATTGAAGATGAAGATCCAAACCTTTTTTGACATGTTACAACGATTGAAGGTCACGTCAAACTGTGTTACAGGTAATGTTTTCCCCTCAGAAAATGGAGAATTGTGGAAGATTCTTAAGCATCAGGTTAGGGAAGTTGTGTCTTCTCATTTGAGATTCATTTGACCCATCACCCCTGCTGTTACCCTATCTGCATCATCGTATAAAACTCCCTAACTCTATTGCAGGCCTAGAATCTTAAAGGGACACTTCACCACTTTTTAACATCCTATTAACTACAGTGCTTTCAGAGAGTATTCATATCCCTTGACTTAGTCAACATTTTATTGTGTTACAGCCTGAATTCAAAAATGATTTAAAATATTTTTTCCACCCATCACCCACCCTACAGTCGTGCAAAAGGTTTTGAGAATGACACAAATATACATTTTCACAAGGTCTGCTACTTCAGTGTCTTTATATATTTTTGTCAGATGTTACTATGGAATACTGAAGTATAATTACAAGCATTTCATGAGTGCCAACGGCTTTTATTGACAATTACATGAAGTTGATGCAAAGAGTCAATATTTGCAGTGTTGACCCTTCTTTTTCAAGACCTCTGCAATCCACCCTGGCATGCTATCAATTAACTTCTTGGCCACTTCCTGACTGACGGCAGCCCATTCTTGCATAATCAATGCTTGGAGTTTGTCAGAATTTGTGGGGTTTTGTTTGTCCACCCGTCTCTTGAGGACTAACCACAAGTTCTCAATGGGATTAAGGTCTGGGGAGTTTCCTGGCCATGGACCCAAAATATTGATGTTTTGTTCCCTGAGCCACTTAGTTATCACTTTTGCCTTATGGCATGGTGCTCCATCATGCTGGAAAAGGCATTGTTTGTCACCAAACTGTTCCTGGAGGGTTGGGAGAAGTTGCTCTCGGAGGATGTGTTGGTACCATTCTTTATTCATGGCTGTGTTCTTAGGCAAAATTGTGAGTGATCCCACTCCCTTGGCTGAGAAGCAACCCCACACATGAATGGTCTCAGGATGCTTTACTGTTGGCATGACACAGGACTGATGGTAGCGCTCACCTTGTCTTCTCCGGACAAGCTTTTTTTCCGGATGCCGCAAACAATCGGAAAGGGGATTCATCAGAGAAAATGACTTTACCCCTTTTCCTGGAGAGAAGTGGCTTCTTTGCTGCCCTTCTTGACACCAGGCCATCCTCCACAAGTCTTCGCCTTACTGTGCGTGCAGATGCACTCACACCTGCCTGCTGCCATTCCTGAGCAAGCTCTGTACTGGTTGTGCCCCGATCCCACAGCTGAATCAACTTTAGGAGACGGTCCTGGCGCTTGCTGGATTTTGTTGGGTGCCCTGAAGCCCTCTTCACAACAATTGATCCGCTCTCCTTGAAGTTCTTGATGATCCGATAAATGGTTGTTTTAGGTGCAATCTTACTTGCAGCAATATCCTTGCCTGTGAAGCCCTTTTTGTGCAAAGCAATGATGACGGCACGTGTTTCCTTCCAGGTAACCATGGTTGACAGAGGAAGAACAATGATTCCAAGCACCCTCCTTTTGAAGCTTTCAGTCTGTTATTCAAACTCAATCAGCATGACAGAGTGATCTCCAGCCTTGTCCTCGCCAACACTCACACCTGTGTTAACGAGAGAATCACTGACATGATGTCAGCTGGTCCTTTTGTGGCAGGGCTGAAATGCAGTGGAACTGTTTTGGGGGGATTAAGTTAATTTGCATGGCAAGGAGGGACTTTGCAGTTAATTGCAATTCATCTGATCACTCTTCATAACATTCTGGAGTATATGCAAATTGCCATCATACAAACCGAGGCAGCAGACTTTGTGAAAATGTATATTTGTGTCATTCTCAAAACTTTTGGCCACAACTGTACACACACTACCCCATAATGACAAAATAAAAACACGTTTTTAGCAAATATTAAATGCAGAAATATCAAATGTACATAAACATTCACACCCTCTATTCATGTTAGAATCATATTTGGCAGTGTGTCACGCCCTGACCACAGAGAGCTGTTTATTCTCTATGTTGGTTAGGTCGGGGTGTGACTAGGGGAATTATATTTCTTTGTTGGCCTGGTATGGTTCCCAATCAGAGGCAGCTGTTTATCGTTGTCTCTGATTGGGGATCATAATTAGGTAGCCATTTCCCCATTGGGCTTTGTGGGATCTTGTCTAGGTATAGTTGCCTGAGAGCACTACTCTGAGCTTCACGTTTCGTTTGTTCGCTTTATTGTTTTTGTTCTTTAAGTTTCTCTTCCAAATAAAAGGATGGAAACATACCAGACTGCATCTTGGTCCACTCCTTATGACGAACGTGACAGAAGATCCCACCACAAACGGACCAAGCAGCGTGGCCAGGAGGAGCAGACATCCTGGACATGGGAGGAGATCTTGAATGGTAAGGGATCCTGGACATGGGAGGAGATCCTGGCTGGAAAGGATCGCCTTCCATGGGAGCAGATGGAGGCAGCAAGGAAGGAACAACGACTACACCGGGGTTCGCGGCCACGACGGAAGCCCGAGAGGCAGCCTCAAAAAAATGTTTTTGAGGGGCACACGGGGTGGTTGGCAGAGCCAGGTTTCAGGTTTCAGGTTTCAACTCCCCGCACTCGCTTTAAGGATCGTGTGACCGTTCAGGCACCATGTTATGCAGTGAGACGCACTGTGTCTCCAGTGCGCATTCACAGCCCGGTGCGCTCGGTGCCAGCTCCCCGCACTTGCCGTGCGAAAATGAGCATCCAGCCAGGATGGGTTGGGCCGGCTCAGTGCTCCTGGTCTCCAGTACGCCTCCTCGAACCAGGATATCCTGCGCCGGCTCTACGCGCTGTATCCCCAGTGCGCCTTCACAGCCCAGTGCGTTCTGTGCCAGCTTCCTGCACTTGCCGGGCTAAAGTGAGCATCCAGCCAGGACGCGTTGCGCCAGCTCTACGCTCCAGACCTCCAGTGCGTCTCCACAGTCCCGCACTCGCCCTGAGGTGCGTGTCACCAGCCCGGTGCCAACTGTACCGGTCCCACGCATCAAGCCTCCAGTGTGCCTCCACAGTCCAGTACGTCCTGTGCCTCCTCCCCGCACTCGCCCTGAGGTGCGTATCACCAGCCCGGTGCCACCTGTACCGGTCCCACGCATCAGGCCTCCAATGTGCCTCCACAGTCCAGTACGTCCTGTGCCTCCTCCCCGCACTCGCCCTGAGGTGCGTATCACCAGCCCGGTGCCACCTGTACCGGGCCCACGCATCAGGCCTCAAGTGTGCCTCCACAGTCCAGTACGTCCTGTGCCTCCTCCCCGCACTCGCCCTGAGGTGCGTGTCACCAGCCCGATGCCACCTGTACCGGTCCCATGCATCAGGCCTCCAGTGTGCCTCCACAATCCAGTACGTCCTGTGCCTTCTCCCCGCACTCGCCCTGAGGTGTGTGTCATCAGCCCGGTGCCACCTGTACCGACCCCACTCATCAGGCCTCCAGTGCGCCTCCACAGTCCAGTACGTCCTGTGCCTGCTCCTTGCGCTCATCATGATGTGGGTGTCACCAGCCCGGTACCACCAGTGCCGGGCTTCCGGCGACAGTTCCCAGTCCAGTTCCCCTCCAACGACGGTCCACAGTCCGGAACCTCCAATGACGATCCACAGTCCAGAACCTCCTGAGACGGTCCACAGTCCGGAACCTCCTGAGACGGTCCACGGTCCAGAACCTCCTGAGACGGTCCGCAGTCCGGAACATCCAGCGACGGTCCGCGGTCCGGAACATCCAGCGACAGTCCGCGGTCCGGAGCCTCCAGCGATGGTCTGCGGTCAGGAGCCTCCAGCGACGAACCACAGTCCGGAGTCCCCGGCGACGATCTACGATCCGGAGTCCCCGGTGACGATCTACAGTCCGGAGTCCACGGCGACGATCTACGGTCCGGAGTCCATGGTGACGATCCACGGTAGGGTTCCTCCGGTGACGATCCACGGTTCCGGAGCCTCCTGCAACGACCCACGGTCCGGTTCCTCCGATGACGTATCCACGAGCGGAGTGGGTACTTCGCCCTGCATCGGAGCCGCCCCCCACTCCTTATGACGAACGTGACACAGTGATTACATATGTAAGACTTTCTGGGTAAGTCTCTAAGAGCTTTGCACACCTGGATTGTAAAATAGTTGCACATTATTCTTTTAAAAAATTCTTCAAGCTCTGTCAAGTTGGTTGTTGATCATTGCTAGACTGACATTTTCACGTCTTGACATGAAAGGCGATTTAAGTCAAAACTGTAACTAGGCCACATTCAATGTCATCTTGGTAAGAAACTCCAGTGTAGATTTCGTCTTGTGTTTTAGGTTATTGTCCTGCTGAAAGGCAAATTTGTCTCCCAAGATTTCCTTTAGGATTTTGAGTGCTTAAATCTATTCTGTTTCTTTTTATACAAAACTCTCCCTAGTCCTTGCTGATGACAAGCATACCCATAACATGATGCAGCCACCACCATGTTTGAAAATATGAAGAGTGGTACTCAGTGATGCGTTGTCTTGGTTTTTGCCCAAACATAACGCTTTGTATTCAGGACATACAGTACATTTCTTGGCAAATTGTTTTGCACTTTTACTTTAGTGCTCTAAACAGGATGAATGTTTGGGAATATTTTTATTCTGTACAGGCTTCCTTCTTTTCGCTTTCTCATTCAGGGTAGTATTGTGTAACTACAATGTTGTTGATCCATCCTCAGTTTTCTCATATCACAGCCATTAAACTCTGTAACCATTAGCCTCATGGTGAAATCGAGTGTTTTCCTTTCTTCCTTCCTATCTTCTTTTTAAAATATTTTTTTTATCTACCAATATGTGCCCTTCCTTCACAAGGCATTGAAAAACCTCCACGGTCATTGTGGTTGAATATGTGTTTGAAATTCACTGCTCGACTGAGGGACCTTACTGATAATTGCATGTGTGGGGTACAGAGATGAGGTAGTCATTCAAACATCATGTTAAACCCTATTATCATGTTAAACACTATTATTGCACACAGAGTGAGTCCATGCAACTTACTATGTGACTTGTTAAGCACATTTTTACTCCTGAACTTGCTTAGGCTAAGTGGAGGCTGCTGAGGGGAGGACGGCTCATAATAATGTCTGGAACGGAGCACATGGAATATCATCAAACATGGTTCCCGTGTGTTTGATATATGTGATACCATTCCACCGATTCCACTAGAGCCATTACCATGAGCCCTTCCTCCCCAATTAAGGTACCACCAACCTCCTGTGTATAGGCTTGCCATAATAAATACCATAATAAATCATTGAATACTTATTGGCTCAAGACATTCCAGATTTCCATTTTTAATGAATTAGTTAACATTTGTGAAAACATTATTCTACTTTGACATTATGGGGTATTGTGTGTAGGCCTGTGACTTAAAATCTCAGTTCCATTTTAAATTCAGGCTGTAGCACAACAACATGTGGAAAAGTCAAGGGGTGTAAATACTTTCAAAAAACACGTTATCACCAGGAGTATACCTGTTTCTACAAAGTATACTTTTCTGTGGTATGTAGTCAGAAAGATACAAAGAAATGGTGTAAATAAATCATAATGTGGTTCAAGTGGTGAGATATATCTTTAAGAATCCAGAGACAATTAGCTAAGGGCCCAAGTTGACTAGGCCAGGGGTCATCCAGACACTACTGGGTCCGTATTAGGACACCACAATTAGCTAAGGGCCCAAGTTGACTAGGCCTGGGGTCATCCACCACTACTGGGTCCGTATTAGGACACCACAATTAGCTAAGGGCCCAAGTTGACTAGGCCTGGGGTCATCCACCACTACTGGGTCCGTATTAGGACACCACAATTAGCTAAGGGCCCAAGTTGACTAGGCCAGGGGTCATCCAGACACTACTGGGTCCGTATTAGGACACCACAATTAGCTAAGGGCCCAAGTTGACTAGGCCAGGGGTCATCCAGACACTACTGGGTCCGTATTAGGACACCACAATTAGCTAAGGGCCCAAGTTGACTAGGCCAGGGGTCATCCAGACACTACTGGGTCCGTATTAGGACACCACAATTAGCTAAGGGCCCAAGTTGACTAGGCCAGGGGTCATCCAGACACTACTGGGTCCGTATTAGGACACCACAATTAGCTAAGGGCCCAAGTTGACTAGGCCAGGGGTCATCCACCACTACTGGGTCCGTATTAGGACACCACAATTAGCTAAGGGCCCAAGTTGACTAGGCCAGGGGTCATCCAGACACTACTGGGTCCGTATTAGGACACCACAATTAGCTAAGGGCCCAAGTTGACTAGGCCTGGGGTCATCCACCACTACTGGGTCCGTATTAGGACACCACAATTAGCTAAGGGCCCAAGTTGACTAGGCCAGGGGTCATCCAGACACTACTGGGTCCGTATTAGGACACCACAATTAGCTAAGGGCCCAAGTTGACTAGGCCAGGGGTCATCCAGACACTACTGGGTCCGTATTAGGACACCACAATTAGCTAAGGGCCCAAGTTGACTAGGCCAGGGGTCATCCACCACTACTGGGTCCGTATTAGGACACCACAATTAGCTAAGGGCCCAAGTTGACTAGGCCAGGGGTCATCCAGACACTACTGGGTCCGTATTAGGACACCACAATTAGCTAAGGGCCCAAGTTGACTAGGCCTGGGGTCATCCACCACTACTGGGTCCGTATTAGGACACCACAATTAGCTAAGGGCCCAAGTTGACTAGGCCAGGGGTCATCCAGACACTACTGGGTCCGTATTAGGACACCACAATTCATTTTTGAAGGAGATAGCACAGGCTTCGTAAGCACATATAAACCATATAACTAAGGACAGTTCAGCAGACCTGTGAATGCTTTTTGTGTGTCATTTTGTTATCCGTAGGATTCCAGGAAATCATTATTATTCTGCCCGTACACATGAGAGATAGACGGACACATTTACATTTCAACAATAAAGTACATTGGAACACTGACGCTTTAAGTCGTGGAATCCTGTCAGTTGCAGGTATATAATACATTTGTACCATGGTCTAGATCAGGGCATTAGAGGTGCTTCCCAAATGGCAGCCTTTTCCCATATGGCAGCCTTTTCCCTATGGGCCATGGTCAAAATTGGTGCACTATATTGGGAAAAGGGTTTCCATTTGGGACGCAGCCTCGGTGGTACAGTGGGAGCGATGGGGAATGTCTTTTTGATTGGACACTGGTGAGAAGAGAGAGGCAATGTTTGTAATAGTGGGGGTGAGAGTAATGAAAGGTATTCCAGGTTCTCTAACCCTTATGCTCGGCATATCCTCAGCTAAATGCCTTGGGGTTGAGGCAAGCTCTCTCCCTTTCATACATGGACATCTCACATATATGATCACAACATCTTAGAGGTACATGTGAATTGACACCATTGATCTTTTGAGCTTTCTGAGGAAGGGCCTTCTCTGTGATTGGATCATGGCATTTTGAGAAGGAGTCTCACAGAATTCAGACATCAGTTCGTGCTTGTGTGTAAATTTGTGTTTGTTCGTGGACCACATTCTCCAATTTCTTTCCTCATAACCATCAGTCTTTCTTTCTCGTGAAGTTTGGGAGACCGGAGCCCCTTTGGGTGGTAATTCAGTGAAGTGTTAAAAATGCATAATGTTTCACATTGATCTGTCATGATCAGATCATATTTCCATTTTAGCTGGCCGTCTGCTGTGCTTTCCATCCGTTAAAATGGTGTGTTTTGGCATCAAGGCAGTAACTTGTTAAACTGCACAGCGGGCAACAGTCTTGCTAACTCTCCATTCCCTTACCCCAAAGACATCCAACATGTGATTCATATCAAAGCCACATTGATGGTGGGAATGTGATCCAGGTCTAATTACATTGTCTGCAAGGACAATGTTCTTACCCAAGAACATGATTGGTTTGGAAAATGGAGAGGAAGTGAGGAAAAGACACCAACTGTCGACCAACTAGGACATCCTCAGTCTCAGCAGGATTTGTAATACTAAATAAGGTGAAGCTAAATAGATAGAGTGTACTTTGCTAATGACAATATATACAGCATATACTTATATCATATGGCGCTGTAAAAAATACAACTACCGTGTTTTACAAGTGAATGATTACCCTTTATAGGTGTCTTATCATGGTCAACGTTGGCATTGCAAAACCTATAGGAAAGCTGCATTGACTTCCTGTTATGCATTTTTTCCCCTTGAAATCATTGGCCCATGGATAGTCTGTCCCTAAGCAGTCCTAGAAGCAGGCTCCTTTATCAGGTATGGATAGGAAGTGGTGACAAACACACACACTCATTAATGGATTGTGAAAGACCTCCGCTACCACATACACCCCCCCCCCCCCCCCCACCCCCACATACACCATCCTTTGCCCCATCCCTAATTCAGTGCAACCCTGGGAATATAAGATAAATTGGAGCAATACCTCACTGGCGAGAGCCGAACCTCAGAGACTCAATAGCTTTGCTAATTACATGCCGGTAAAAGTCAGGGGAGCCGTGTTCAGCACCTGTTGGCATGGTCCTAACAGGGGGATTAGAACTTGGTGTCAGAGGGGCCTGAACATTGGAACAGTCAGCCTGAATACTAGAACAGTTAGCCTGAACATTGGAACAGTTAGCCTGAATACTAGAACAGTTAGCCTGAACATTGGAACAGTTAGCCTTAACACTAGAACAGTTAGCCTGAACATTGGAACAGTCAGCCTGAACATTGGAACAGTCAGCCTGAACACTAGAACAGTTAGCCTGAACACTAGACCAGTCAGCCTGAACATTGGAATAGTCAGCCTGAACACTGGAATAGTCAGCTTGAACAATAGAACAGTCAGCCTGAACACTAGAACAGTTCACCTGAACACTGGAATAGTCAGCCTGAACACTGGAATAGTCAGCCTGAACACTGGTACAGTCAGCCTGAACACTAGAATAGTAAGCCTGAACATTGGAACAGTTAGCCTGAACACTAGAACAGTTAGCCTGAACATTGGAACAGTCAGCCTGAACATTGGAACGGTCAGCCTGAACACTAGAACAGTTAGCCTGAACACTAGACCAGTCAGCCTGAACATTGGAACAGTCAGCCTGAACACTGGAATAGTCAGCTTGAACAATAGAACAGTCAGCCTGAACACTAGAACAGTTCACCTGAACACTGGAATAGTCAGCCTGAACACTTGAATAGTCAGCCTGAACACTGGTACAGTCAGCCTGAACACTAGAATAGTAAGCCTGAACATTGGAACAGTTAGCCTGAACACTAGAACAGTTAGCCTGAACATTGGAACAGTCAGCCTGAACATTGGAACAGTCAGCTTGAACAATAGAACAGTCAGCCTGAACACTAGAACAGTTCACCTGAACACTGGAATAGTCAGCCTGAACACTGGAATAGTCAGCCTGAACACTGGTACAGTCAGCCTGAACACTAGAATAGTAAGCCTGAACATTGGAACAGTTAGCCTGAACACTAGAACAGTTAGCCTGAACATTGGAACAGTCAGCCTGAACATTGGAACGGTCAGCCTGAACACTAGAACAGTTAGCCTGAACACTAGACCAGTCAGCCTGAACATTGGAACAGTCAGCCTGAACACTGGAATAGTCAGCTTGAACAATAGAACAGTCAGCCTGAACACTAGAACAGTTCACCTGAACACTGGAATAGTCAGCCTGAACACTTGAATAGTCAGCCTGAACACTGGTACAGTCAGCCTGAACACTAGAATAGTAAGCCTGGACATTGGAACAGTTAGCCTGAACACTAGAACAGTTAGCCTGAACATTGGAACAGTCAGCCTGAACATTGGAACAGTCAGCCTGGACACTAGAACAGTTAGCCTGAACACTAGACCAGTCAGCCTGAACATTGGAACAGTCAGCCTGAACACTGGAATAGTCAGCCTGAACAATAGAACAGTCAGCCTGAACATTGGAACAGTCAGCCTGAACACTAGAACGGTTAGCCTGAACACTAGAACAGTCAGCCTGAACACTGGAACAGTCAGCCTGAACACTAGAACAGTTAGCCTGAACATTGGAACAGTCAGCCTGAACATTGGAACAGTCAGCCTGAACACTAGAACAGTTAGCCTGAACACTAGACCAGTCAGCCTGAACATTGGAACAGTCAGCCTGAACACTGGAATAGTCAGCCTGAACAATAGAACAGTCAGCCTGAACACTAGAACAGTTCGCCTGAACACTGGAATAGTCAGCCTGAACACTGGAATAGTCAGCCTGAACACTGGAACAGTCAGCCTGAACACTAGAATAGTAAGCCTGAACATTGGAACAGTCAGCCTGAACAATAGAACAGTCAGCCTGAACATTGGAACAGTCAGCCTGAACACTAGAACAGTCAGCCTGAAAACTAGAACAATTCGCCTGAACACTGAAATAGTCAGCCTGGACACTGGAATAGTCAGCCTGAACACTGGAACAGTCAGTCTGACCACTAGAACAGTCAGCCTGGACACTAGAACAGTTAGCCTGAACACTGGAATAGTCAGACTGAACACTGGAATAGTCAGCCTGAACACTGGAACAGTCAGTCTGACCACTAGAGCAGTCAGCCTGGACACTAGAACAGTTAGCCTGATCACTAGAACAGTCAGCCTGAAAACTAGAACAGTTCGCCTGAACACTGAAATAGTCAGCCTGAACACTGGAATAGTCAGCCTGAAGACTGGAACAGTCAGTCTGACCACTAGAACAGTCAGCCTGGACACTAGAACAGTTAGCCTGAACACTGGAATAGTCAGACTGAACACTGGAATAGTCAGCCTGAACACTGGAATAGTCAGCCTGAACACTGGAACAGTCAGTCTGACCACTAGAACAGTCAGCCTGGACACTAGAACAGTTAGCCTGATCACTGGAACAGTTAGCCTGAACACTGGAACAGTCAGCCTGAACACGAGAACAGTCAGGAGATTAGCATTAGCAAGTTCTCCAATCCAGCTTTCAGAGGGGGAAAAACAATGGCACTGAGAAGCTGTCCTGGTCCAATAGAGGTAGGCTCCACTGGCCCTGCTGATGAGTTCTCCATGGCTGTTGCTCTAGATGTCCTCTTGTTGTGCATTACTTTGGGCTGAATCCAACTGGAGAAATGTTCGCTTAACTTCAGGTTTGTTGTAAATCCTGTAGTACATTGATGTGAATGAACGATTTACGCTTAAATTATGCAGGGATTACCGTAAAAGTATTTTACTGTAAAAGACAAAGATAGCCTCATACAGCATATGAGTCGCTGTGCTTCTGTGCATCTGCTAGAAAACTGACATGTGAAGAGTCCGTGCTGAAATGGGCAGTGTGCCTGGCTTTTGGCTATACAGACTGAAGCATTTGATTCCACAGGCAGTTTTAGCCATTGCAACAACAAAAAACAAGCCACAAACACACAATCCACAAGCAATAATAGATAAGCACAGAGAGTGAAGACCAACATAGAAGGGCTGTTTCAGTTGCAGGGAGCTCTATTTCAGTGTTCACAAGAGCACAAACCCGTCATGTGGTGGTGACTTGATGATGATGTGTTCTAGGTCTCTATACGAAGCGAGATGGAAATAGAATCCATATATTCAGAGAGAGCACCATGTCAATATGAAGCTCAACGTATGAACACAGACGAAGCTGAAGGATGATGCATGGATTTACCTGTCCATCAGTAACACAATAGAAGTCAGTAAGTTTACATACTGTTTAACCCATTTCATATGTGTATACTGTATTCTAGTCAAGACCTATCCTATTTAACTATTGCAGTAGATGTACTATTCTATCCACGTATCCTTCAGATATACCATATATTCTATCCACATACTGTCCATAATGTCTATACATCCGATCACACATGCACACACACTCGTGTTAGCTTCCGTAGCTGAGATGGGGTGAAGTTGTAAATTTGTATTTCCTCTGATGTGGGAAACCTGTTTGTGTAGGGAGCCTGGGCAGTAAAGACAGAGAGAGAGAGAGAGGAGTGGAGTGGTTCATAGGGGGAGTGAGGAGGAGTGGAGGGGTTGATAGGGGGAGTGAGGAGGAGTGGATGGTTTGATAGGGGGAGTGAGGAGGAGTGGAGGGTTTGATAGGGGGAGTGAGGAGGAGTGGAGGGGTTGATAGGGGGAGTGAGGAGGAGTGGAGGGGTTGATAGGGGGAGTGAGGAGGAGTGGAGGGTTTGATAGGGGGAGTGAGGAGGAGTGGAGGGGTTGATAGGGGAGTGAGGAGGAGTGGAGGGGTTGATAGGGGGAGTGAGGAGGAGTGGAGGGGTTGATAGGGGGAGTTAGGAGGAGTGGAGGGGTTGATAGGGGGAGTGAGGAGGAGTGGAGGGGTTGATAGGGGGAGTTATGAGGAGTGGAGGGGTTGATAGGGGGAGTGAGGAGGAGTGGAGGGGTTGATAGGGGGAGTGAGGAGGAGTGGAGGGGTTGATAGGGGGAGTGAGGAGGAGTGGAGGGGTTGATAGGGGGAGTTAGGAGGAGTGGAGGGGTTGATAGGGGGAGTGAGGAGGAGTGGAGGGGTTGATAGGGGGAGTGAGGAGGAGTGGAGGGGTTGATAGGGGGAGTGAGGAGGAGTGGAGGGGTTGATAGGGGGAGTGAGGAGGAGTGGAGGGGTTGATAGGGGGAGTTAGGAGGAGTGGAGGGGTTGATAGGGGGAGTGAGGAGGAGTGGAGGGGTTGATAGGGGGAGTTAGGAGGAGTGGAGGGGTTGATAGGGGGAGTGAGGAGGAGTGGAGGGGTGGGCTAGATGTACACACACACCTCCAGAGGGAGGATGGGGAGAATAATTGTCTTTGTGGAGGCTCATAAAGCTGCAGACATTAGCGCTAATCACGGCAGGCTGTCACCTGTGCAGCTGTGATTATCGCCCTGTTATTGTCACTGCCGCGCTGTCGGGACCGGCCTCTCAGGGCCCAATCTCTATGCTGCATATCCTTCTCTTTCTCTATCCATCCCTCTATCACTCCATTTCTGTATCTATCCCTTTCTCAGTCGCTTTGTATGTCTTTCTCTAGCCTTCTCTCTCACTCCATTTCTTTCTTTCTCTATCTCTCTCGTCTATCTCTATCCATCTATCCGACTCTCTATCTATCCGTCTCTCTCTCTCACTCTCTCTCTCTTTCAGACGTGCTCCTCCATTGAAACAAACCTCTCACTGCCCTGCCTCTTCAACGAGCCACGTTCTCACCCTCCACCTCAGAGGAATCGACCAAAGGCTTCAAGTTCCCCGTACTCTGTGGACTTGCGTCACTGTGTCCATTGACCACGATTGATCACTCTTGAGCTAAGTAATGATAAGTGTTCCCAGGCCATTACTGTGCTGTGATTTGGTGCTGTCGTGTACGGTGTCCATATTAGGACAATCACATGTCCATGGACACAACTGCCATGAACATGTGACTTTCCTAATATGGACCCCATCTTGGGTGACTTTGAAACAAAACAAACTGTTGGGACAAAAACTGAACACATAGTATTACATACTACAATACTACACAGCTGTATACAAATACAACAACAGCATTGCTATTTGGATAGCTGTGTTACTACCTGAGCACTGCAAACTACCTGTATCATCATGGAGGATGACACATCCTGACCAGCCATTGCTCTGATTCATCCAATCAGCCCTATCCTGTCATAGTCTATCTATACTCACAAACATGTTGATTAGGTAAGCAGTAATCTAACGTAGCAGACGTTTCTTTCTTTCTGGTCCTGACGAGAAACAAATCACTTTTTGGGGAGGTTCTTTTCTGCACTGTTGAATCAATCCAAGAGGATTATAGATTGAGTGTCGCCTTGTTTAACATCCAAAAGCGGAAGTTGAGTCGCAGGCTCTCTTTCCATTTCCTGGCAGAGGGTGGGTTAGCAGAGACAAGGCAGGCCTGCTCGGCTAGCTGCTCCAACTGAACAATACCCTTCTCTTCCTCCCAGTCCCCTCCAGCAAAGATAGAGAGAGAGAGCTAAGCTGCAGACAATGGAGTTAACAGGATTATAAAGGGCATCGTATAGTGCCATGAGGAGCACAAAGCTACAGCAATACACTCCACTCACAGGACAGGGAGAAAAGGAAGCAAACAATCAGCATCACGATAGATACGTCTGAGGGCTGTCCTATACCGTGCTGCACTGTGCTGTACCGTGCTGCACTGTGCTGTACTGTGCTGTGCTGTACTGTGCTGCACTGTGCTGCACTGTGCTGTACTGTGCTGTGCTGTACTGTGCTGCACTGTGCTGCACTGTGCTGTACTGTGCTATACTGTACCGTGCTGCACTGTGCTGTACTGTACTGTACTGTACTGTGCTGCACTGTGCTATACTGTACCGTGCTGCACTGTGCTGCAATGTGCTGTACTATACTGTACTGTGCTGCACTGTGCTATACTGTACCGTGCTGCACTGTGCTGTGCTGCACTGTTCTGTACTATACTGTACTGTGCTGCACTGTGCTGTACTGTGCTGCAATGTGCTGTACTATACTGTACTGTGCTACACTGTGCTATACTGTACTGTGCTGTACTGTACTGTGTGCTCGTCTATCCCATAATTTGCTGACCAGACTTTCTGACATCCTGACATCCATCCAGTCTGGCTGGCGTAAGCAGCTCGGAGACTTAGGGGCCTGTATTAGGGGTCAGGGAGACAGTCAGGGTCCATGTTCCTAGTTGGCTGAACTAAAAACTCAATTATCCAGGCATTTCAGTCAGGCTTAATTAGGCTTGTCTGATGTACGGCAGATTCATTATGTTTCTAATTAAGGACCCTATCAGCCCCAGTGAAATAATGGGTTTATGGCACATCAAAACCCGCCATTACCACCCTGACAAGATTACGCAACTATCTCAGCATTGCGATCTTCCCACCGCCTACTGCCAAGCAGGTTGGCGCGTTGGATGTTGTCACGTCCTTCAAGCGTGGTTTGAATGGGTGAAGTGTGTGTGTGTGTGGGGGGGGGGGGGGGGTGTACGAGTGTGCGTGCGTGAGTGGATGACTTCACACGCCCAGGATTGAGTGGGGACTTATCTTCAGAGCACAGAAACAGGACCCCATCACTCTCGTCTCAGAGATAGTAAAGACAGGACGTGCTTGTCGGCACGCTTTTACCACTGAGAAGTACCTCTCTC